>NC_134535.1:109702993-110002993 GCF_050624435.1 Tenrec ecaudatus
TTAGAAGGAAGATGAGGCTCTCTACTCCGGCAAAGACTTACATTCTCAGAAACCCACAGATCTACTCCATCCTAAGGGGTCTCCTTGAGTCCAAATCAACTCGATGGCAAAGAATTATGTTTAGGTTTGGTCCATTCTCATTTTTATACGTGTTTAGGAGTAGAACTTCAAACTAGCGGTGAGGGTTTGGGCCCTTGGTTTAGGCCCCAGTGAAGGAGCCCTGGTAGTGCAATGGTTAAATGCTCTTCTCCTAAAAGAAAGCTCAACTGATGGAACCACCAGTAGCGCTGCAGGATGCAAAACCCCTAGTTATCTGCTCCTATAAAGATTATAGGCTAGGGACTCCTATAAGCCAATTCTACTTTGCCATGTGGGGTCACAATGAGTCGTGATCAACCTCAATAGTACGCAACAACAATCTTGGGTAAGGACCCCAAAGAGCCCTTGATGATTAAGACTGGTCATGGAGGCAGGCTGGAGAGAGAACATAGACGTTGCTGTGAGAGCAGGGAGTTCCAGGCACGGAAGCGGGGAAAGGTGGACTACTGGAGGAAGGTAAACAGGAAGAACATATCCCCACTAACCAGAATATGAAAAATATTTGTGTACTCTATGGCCTACAGATGTATTTCATGATGTGTTTTCTCATAAGAGCAATTTCTAGGAACATGTCTCCTTTGACTCTTTCACCTATAAAATAATAAGAGGTTTTTAGGATCCTGAAAAAATAACTGAGATGTAGGTTTTCTCACTTTTCATCTTTTCCCAAAGAAATTGTAAGAACAAAAACAAAACCTACATGCTGATTAAATGACAGGAAATGTGAGGGAAATCTTGAATTTTGATGTTCTTTCTTTAACAATTTCCTGCAAGGATTGGCGCACTGTTGGTCCTTCTGTTGGTTCACAAAGTTAACATTGTTTATACGGTGACCTATGTGAGAACAATTTAAGTTTCGGACAAGTAGAAACCCCTTTAACAGTGATTCAAATGCAAACTCTGGCATGAAAAATTTCCAGATATAGTTTACACAAATAAAACACACCTCTCGTGCAAAAAAAGAGAGAGAGGGGGTAGCATAGTGCTGTTTATGAAAATAGCCATTTGAAGGGGTAGGGAGGAAGTGATTAGAAAACAAATATGGAAAGTGGATATAAAATATGGTAGCTCTAAAAGATTAAATAAGCTTTTTACTTTCTTGCATGTAAGAGATGGACTGAAAACAGTCCAGGCTAATATTAGTGTAACACATAAAACAGAGTAAGCCAAATAGAAAGAAGACGTAAGCAGTGGCGTATGACAGTTATGGCCAGATTGGGCAAAACACTTAAAGCAAAAGTTTTTAAGTGGACTCTCCCATTCTTCCAGAATGGGCTGTTTTTCTAAAGATGGAAAAGGAATTGTTGACATCGACTATATTCAGACTGAGGATGATAATTATATTGTTTTTTGTGGACATGGTTATGCCATAAAAAAGTGATCAACTATTTGGTCTCTCGCTGATGTGAAATTTTCAGTCCTTTTTCTTAGGAATTTTTTTTGGAAATCAATATGCAATCAAAGTAACACATATCTCAGCTTGCCTGTGAGCAAACCATGACGATTGCATGATATAAGAATGCCCACAAAAATTTGGAAGACTGGAAAGAATGTATCCTAAGGAAAGATAAGGTGGTAGTATAGTAGTCTGGTTTAAGTTCAATGTGTTCTTCTTGGAAAAGAGCATATTTGTACTGGACACTTGGATGGTTCACTGGCCCAGCTATCCTCAGTGTGAGAGCAAGAGAGTACAATGGGAAATGAACAAACACGCTCACAAAGCTAGTATTGCTCCATGTTACCACGAGACGTTGACTTCTGGGCGGGTGGCACAGGGAAGGGAGAGCTTGGGGAGAGCTGCGATGATGGTGTGACCACTGATAAAATGCTCCGGGTTTCAGCAGCAGCTATGTTGGTTATAGCAGCCAGGCTGTTAGCACATGGTACTCTCCCTTGAAGTCCTGACTGTGATTTTAGTTTTAAAAGTGTTTGCTATCACTGTTTAATGGTTTCCTTCCTTGCTAGAGCTAAGGCTCTAGGGAGACAAGAACTATGCCCATCTTATTTAGTGCTGTTTTCTCCTACAAGTGAGACACATAATAAGCACCCGATAAATATTTGTGGAAAGAATAAACTATCCTGACTCTTAAGACGTCTTGTTCAAGAAATAAATGCTCTGTGAAGTTTTGTGGCTGACAGATCCAAGAATCCTCTCTCCTGTCAATAAGCACTGCCTTATTTTCATCAAGAGCTGATGAACTAAGTATATTTCCTCTGGTTTGGGGCAGAAAACAAAAATTTGTTTTCCCCAATGAATCACAAAAGAGGGAAATTCACTCTTTAAATGGTTAACACTTGCAAAAGAATACACTGTTGTCATTACGTGACTGAGCCAATGTAGTCTGTAGTGCTTATCTCAGTGTATGAAATGCCCTCAGGATCTGTTTCCCAGATTAGCCTCTGTGATCTGCTATTCCAGGAACAACATCATGTTCTCTCTCTCTCTCTCTCAACTCTAACCTATGTCCTTTTATAGCATGTCCTAAGAAAGCTAATCTGTATCCACATCCTCTCCAGGAACTTTTGAATATTTAGTATTTAAATGCATTTGTTCCTGATTTATTCAAGACAAATTTTATATCTATCTATCTATCTAACTTATGCTTTTCTTCCCTTCATTTTATTTACATTTTAGTTGTAGCTATCCTTCATTCAGGAGCCCTGCTGGCATAGCGTTTAAGAGTTGAACTGTATCCTAAAATGTCAGCAGTTCAAAACCACAAGCTCCTCTGGGGGAGAAAGACCAGACTTTCTACTCCCATAAAAAGTTACAGTCTCGGAAACTTATAAGGGCAATTCTACCCTGTCCTGTAGTGTCACTATACTGAAAATTTGAGTATTCTTCATTTGGCCTGGTTAACTAGAGGGTCAGAGAAAAGGAGGAAGGCCATCAGGGAGATGGATTGACACCACCGCTGCAATAGGAGGCTGAAACATAACCATTATGAGGGGGGCAGTGGATCAGACTGTGTTGGGGTTTATTGTACATACCCTCAAGTTGGAGTTGGGACAGACTGTAGCATCTTAACAGCAGTAGCTGTGGTAACAAATTACCTAAAACAACAACACATTTCATTTTCATGAATGACCATTTGAGGTGGGGGGTTGCCTTCTGGTTTCCCTCACTCTACGTATGTGGCCAAAGCATGATTCTGAACAAAGTTCATTTTTAAAGAGCTTTGAAAATGATCAAGTTCATACCAACAACTGATACAGCTCTTGAAGAACTTCTCTTTCCTTTTAAACTATGCAAATCTCCTTACTCAAATCTCTGCTTAAGGGATTTTTAAAAAGACTTAAGGGTACTGGGTAAGGAGAACATCGAGTTCTCATTGAAGTTTATAGTGGACCAATGGGATGTGTGGCAAAGTTTAAGAGATGAGAGAAGACTATCACTTGATTTGAGCCTGTGGACCTTTTCTTATTTATCCTCAGTAATTTAACTTTGAACTTGAAGGTAAAAGAGGGAAAATAAAAGCCACCAGCGCTGCTTCCTTTGAGGTTGTCTTGATTGGTGGAGGTGTCTATTAGCCAGAAGTGGAACTTACCGTAAGTGGGAGAAACACTGCTAAATCCTGATTGATGGGGATGCTAAGAGGCATCACTAGCAAAGAAGGGTCTTTGCATCAATTAATAGTTACCATGGAGCCCTAAGGGCATGGTCAAGTGTGCATGTGTGGATTGCAAACTGCAAGTTCAGTTGTCCAAATCCTTCAGATACACCTCAGAAGAAAGGGGAGGCTGCCTGCTAGCATGAAAATGTACAAAACCTTGGAGGCCCTAGTCAAGGTTGCTGAATCAATGCTAGTAGGTGGGTTTGGTATGCAGCATAGAAAGACATTTACCATCATTATAAGGCTGAATAATAAGTCATTGTCTCAGAAAGCTTAAAGACAAGTGGTCATAGAAATCCAATTCCAATGGCAAAGAAACTGTATGTCACCTGGAAATTCTGAGCAATGATTGTGGACCCTACCTCCACCCACTGCCACAGCTGAGTGAAGCAGAGGTGTTGGAAGGAGTCCCTGGTGCCAACAGGGCTCTTAGCTGGCACAAAAGGTTAAGGATCCATTCCTAGTCACAAGCTTGGTGGTTCCAAATCTCAAAGCACCTAAAAACACAAGTCTGATCATCTGCTTCTGAAGCTCCTACATAGCAGTTCTAGTCTACGCAAATGGCTACAGCATGAGTGTATTAGTCTGGATACTTTAGAGAAACAAATCCACAAAAACTCATGTATAAGAGAGAGTTTTATCTAAAGGGTAAGTGCACATCAAGAAAACAACCCAACCCAGTGCCGCCTAAGTCCACAAGTCCAACATTAACCCATATGTCCAACACCAATCCACAAAGTCCTCCTCAATCTCACAAAACACACGCAATGATGCCGACTGCAGGAGGAAAGCTGAATCAGTGAGCATGTAAGCATCTCAGCACTGGCAGGGGTCTCCACACAGCTGCTCCAGCAACCAAGGCTGCATTGGGGTAAGTCCATGTGGCTTCTCCTTGGGGATGTCTCACAGGAAGTGAGCCTTGCCAGCTGAGGCAGAGAACTGGCTAAGGCAGCTGCACCCTGGTCTGACCATCACAAAGAAAGAGACCCGAGAACTCGAAATGCAAGTTTCACCGAGCCATTTACCTCTCCATCCTTCAATTAGCATGTGTGCATCGACCAGGTTGGTGCAATAAACTTTAACTATGTCAATGAGTTGTAGTGGACTCGACAGCAATAACTAGTGCTTCTAATTTTCACCTGTTATAAGCTTTCCACTTCATAAGGTATGGGCAAACAGGAGCTAAAAGCCCTCACAGAAGGAAGAGAAGCATTAACCATTAGCACAGTGAAAAGTTTAAATATGGCTTTAAATAGTGGCTGAATGAGTCCATGGATAACAGAAGAAGGGAATAAAGATCAATGTTAAGTTATATTTACCTTAGCCACAAAGCTGAATTTAGCCTTAAAGCACAGCTGCATTTGGCCAAAAGCTGTATTTGGCCTATATTTAAAAATAATTCAGTAACTTATTCTGGGAAGCAATCAGGATGCTGTTAAATTGCCATATTTTCTCAAACAGACATATGTGCACTGAAGACTTGCAGCAATGAGGTAATTGTGTGGATTCCTGTTGATTTTCCTTGAAGACTCAGGAAGATATATATTTTTGTCTATTAAAGCCAACTTGGATAGGTTCTTCATTCATTCCATATTGTTTTCTTGCATGCAGACAGAATATTGGGAAATGATAATTTATAAAATGGATCTAGCTTTTAAAGATGTTGGTGGTAGTGATTAATGATAGAATTCACTTTTCATGAATTTTAAGTTAAAATCCAAGATGTTAAGAAATGTTGATCTTCACGTGGATTTCTTTGGATCAAGTTCATGAAGATACCCATTCATCCTCCGACAATATTGGGGTAATTCCATGGAAAAGATGGGGTAATTAATCAGGAACACTACAAAAGCATGTAATAAGTGTGCCATGATCTGTTTTATTGAGCAGAGTAAGCAGTCTGAGGTCCCTACTCTGCCTGTGAGCTACCATCACTGTGATAGGCTGATAGTCTTAAGTAAATGTCAGTAAACAGTGCGGATCTTGTCTTTACTGACTAGGGATCAGGTGCTGGCCCAAGTAATCCCCTTCGTTGATTTCCTCTGAAACCTGGTGTTGAAAGAATTACTTTTTCTTCATGATGAGGCCAAGAATAAAGGCGAAAGGTGCTAGGCGAATATATTTTTCGCCCATGTGTACTTAATTTATCTTGAAAGTAATGCCTTGCTGAATGCTGGAGGAATAATAATAGTCTTAAACTGCCCATTGTTTAGCTTTGTAAATCCGACAAAATATATGATGTTAAGTTAAAAAACTATTGCTTCAAAATCATAGAAATATTTATTAAATAAAAATATTAAAATGTGATGCTATTGTTTCTCAACATATCCTCTATATAGGTCTAAGCATCCATGAAGGCAGTGTTTCTGTCTCTCGTACCCTTCCCAAAGAATTCTGTGATATTAGATTAATACCACAAAAGAATGGTAGCTTTGAGATCCTCAAGGAACTTTCTTTTGTTTCTTTTAAATATTCTATGAGTTTAAGCCACAAATTGAAGTCTGATATGGCAAAACCAGGGTTGGAGGATGGATGCGCTAAAGGTTTCCAATAAAATTCTCTTAGGAAAACTGATACTCATCAAAAATTAAATGGAGCATATAAAGATCAATACTGTAGGCATCAATAGGCTAAAATGGACTGGTATTGGTCAGGAATCAAATCAATGACATTTGTGGAAAGATATAAAGGGAAACCATACCAACATTCAGTTCAAAGTGAGAGGTTAACTAGAATCGACCATCAATTGCTCAAATGCAAGTTCAAGTTGAAGCTCAAGAAAATTCAGACATGTGCACAGGACTCAAAGTACAAACTTGAACACTTTCCACATGAATTCAGAAACATCTCCAGGAAATTTCTGATGCATTGACTACTAATAATTGAAGACTAGATGACATCAAGTGATGACATCAAAGACATGATACATGAAGAAAGCAAAGGTGATTAAAAAGATGGGGAAGAAAGAAAAGATGAAAATGGACATCAAAAGAGTCTCCAAAACTTGTTCTTGAACAAATAATAGCTAAAGTTAAAGAAATAAATGATGAAGTAAAAAAGCTGAATAGAAAATTTCAAATGGAGATTCGAGAAAACAAAGTCAAATATTCTAATGAGCTCTGCTAAGAGCTGGAGGCAGAAAACCAAAAGGGAAAGACACACTTGGCATTTCAAATGGAAAGAACTGAAAAGAAGACACTAGCCTTGAGTTTCAATATTGAAGATTCCATGGGAACGATATTGAATGATACAGGAAACATCAGAAGATGATGGAATATGCAGGGTACCATACCAAAAATAATCGGTCCGCATTTTACCCCTTCATGAGGAAGCATGTGCTCAAGAAGCGGTGAGATTGAAGAATGATATTTAAGTTGGATTTAAAGCATCAGTGAAAAACAAGGTCCGAGGAATTGATGGAATACCAATTGCAATGTTTTATACAATTGATGTAACACTGGAGGTGCCTACTGATCTTTGCCTAATAATTCAGGACAGCTATCTGGCCAGCAAAAACACACTTCTGGAAATTTATACACAAATGGATTTTTTATTCCTGTTCCATCAAGTGGATGTTCAATTCACATCATTAAATAAACAAACAGCAAATATAGATTTTCCTGTGCCAATTAAAAATGTCATGCTTCTGATGTTAATATTGCTTAGATTTATTTCTAAGTCAGATTAAACAAAAACAGTGTTATGTTTCTGTGTTATAGTTATTTATTCAAATAGGATAAAATTATCAACAACTTCCATTTTTTTTCACTATTTATCATGATGTTGTTTCTTGGTCCAATTGTGAGGATTTTCTTCACATGCCAGAATAAGCTATATTTTGCTCCTTTCTAGAAATACCTTGAAAAATAAAGGTAGATAAAAGACAATTTTCTGGGTAACAGTGTAGTATTCACTGAGGATGACTTCAGTTTAGATTTGCCGGAATATGAAGAAAATGAAAATCCCCACAACTGGACCAAGAAACAACATCATGAGAAATGGTGAAAAGTTGAAGTTGTCAATAAATTCATTCTACTTCAGTCAATAATCAACATACATGGAAGTAGCATTATGAAATACACAAAGGAAAATATTAGGAAATTATTAGAAAATATTAGGAAAATGTCTACAAAAGACACCTTTAAAGTTATAAGAAGCAAAGATAATGCTTTGATGGCTAAGGTGTGCCTAAACCAAGCAAGGGTTTTTTCAATGATCTCAAATGCATGCAAAAGTATGATGATCTTAAAAGAAGACAGAAGAAAAAGGGATACATTTGAATCTCTTTAAAAGTAAGGATGCCAAGATTTTGGACCCTTACTTAGAACACATCTTTTAAAAAAGACCAATTGCTAGAAAAAGAACATCATGTTTGGCAAGGTAGAGAGTGAGAAAAATGAAAGAAACTCAATGAGATAGATAATTGAAACAATAGCCAGAGAACAGTGGAGGATCAGGAAACATTTCATCTTGCTGTACATAAAGTAGCTTTTTTGTTAGATCTGACTCAACAGCAATTAACAATCATAAGATTCACCTGGGATGCTCAGAACACTATTATTTTTTGTCAGAAGGCCCCTTCTCCTGACTCAGGAGGTCAGGGCAGAGTTTGGCTTAGGAATCTGCATTTAGAAACAAACATCATAGAAAATTTTCCATAGCTTTCTGTGAGTGTAATTTGTGTTTGTTAAAATAAGCCTTGAGGTAGCAGGTGAACATTGGGCCTCTTGAGCACACTCCCTCAATACAAGAGCACCTTGCTCAGCTAAACGGTCATTCCATGATACCCACCTTCCCGACAGGATCGCTGAAGACAGACGTGTGCATAAGCATAAGAAAGGTGATGGTGCCCGGCTATCAAAAAGATATAGCATCTGGTGTCTTAAAGGGCTGAAGGCAAACAAGCGGCCATCTAGTTCAGAAGCAACAAAGCCCACAGAAAAGAAGCACACAAGCCTAAGTGAACACGAGGTGTTGAAAGGATCAGGTAGCAGACACCAAAGACAAAAACCATCATTGTGTGATCACCTTCCCCACATAAACTCTGAAGACGAATGTGTGGATAAGTAAGTGTGGCGAAGAAGGCTGATGGTGCCTGGCTATTGAGAGATTTAGCGTCTGGGGACTTAAAGGCTTGAAAGTAAACAAGCGGTCATCTAGCCCAGAAGCAACAAAGCCCACATGGAAGCAGCACACCAACATGTATGATCAGGAAGGGTCGAGGGGACCAGGTTTCAAACAACAAAGGTGGGGGGAAAATCATATCATCACGAATGAGGGGAGTGCGTGATGGGGACCCAATGCCCATCTGTAGACAGCTGGACATCCTTTGCAGAGGGGTAGTGGGAGGATATGAGTCACTCAGGGTTCAGTGTAGCAACAATGAAACTCAAAACCTTCCTCTAATTCTTGAACACTCCCCGCCCCCCAATTATCATGATCCCATTTCTGCCTTGCGGTCCTGGTTAGACCAGAGGATGCACAGCGGTGCAGTAGGGATCTGGAAACACAGGGAATCTAGGCCAGATGAACCCCTCAGTACCAGCAGTGAGAGTGATGACACCTGGAGGGAAGGGCGTGTAGAAAGGGGGAACCGATCTTAGGGATCTACATGTAACCTCCTCTCTGGGGGGTGGGCAACAGGAAAGTGAGTGAGGGGAGACGCCGGGCAGTGAAGATAGGATAGAGTAATAATTTATAAGTTATTAAGGGTTCGTGAGGGAGGGGGGAGCGGGGAGGGAGGAAGAGGGTAAAAAAAAGGAAAATGAGCTGATTCAAGGAACCCAAGTGGAAGGCGAATTTTGAGAATGATGAGGGCAACGAATGTATAAGGGTGCTTTACTCAATTGATGTATGTATGGATTGTCATAAGAGTTGTATGAGCCCCAATAAAATGATTTATTAAAAAATAAGCCTTGAAGTCTTGCAAAAGAAAGGTTGAGAAAGACATTTCAACCACTGAATTAACAGTAAAATAGCAAACAAACCTGCTGCCAACAAGTCAATCCCAAATTATATCAACCCTTTCCAAGGCTGTAAGCCTCTGCAGGGGCAAGAAGCTTCACATTTCTCCTCAGAGTGACAGGTGGATTTGAAACGTTGGCATTGCATCCCAACACATAATCTTCTGCACCATCAGGACTCCTTGAACTATGAGTTCGGTGGTATCAGGATTGTCTCAGCAATAATCAAGAACATGCATTAAAGTAGTAGCAATGAGAATAAGGAAGGAAGAAGTAAATTATAGGCAATCAGATAACTGACAGAGGTTCATAATCAATTAAATATGGGTACTGGATGTTATCTATAATAGCAAAAATATACAACCAACCAACATGCCCATTTATGGAGGCATGGATGAATACACTCTGCTACACACATACAAGGGATTATTATGCATCTATGACAAACAATAATGAAATGGCCAAACACTGCATGGCATGGATCAATTAGGAAGACATTATTCTCACCAAAGTTAGTCAATGTCATAAAGATAAATACAGCATAAGACCACTATGCTCCAAGATGTGAATGCAACTTACCAGCATGAAGCAGGGAACCAACAGAGAGGTCTGAGGGGCAGGGTCCAATACCAACTACATGGACAGCTACCACCCTCCCTCCAAAAAATTTACTTTAGAGCACAGCACTAAGGCTACAGCTCAGGGAGAGGGACATGTCTGATCAGAGACACAGGAAAATATTAAGGGGGAGGAAGAGAGAGTGGAGCACATCCTGGCCCACCAAACCTTAAGGATGATATCACTGCTCAGAGCAGCCAATGCACAGAGAGGACCATATGGCCCGCCCCCACTATGAGACACTACATCCTTCACTGATCCATATCCCCATGGGGGACAACACTGTAGACACAGTGTGGGAATTGCACCCGTTCTGAAACCCACCACACCATGGCAAAACACTAAGGGCATGCAATAGAGCAACAAAGGGAGCAGAGCAAGGAAATCCAGAGGGAATACTAAAAATAGACTTTGGGGCCAGGGTGTGGCACTCCATCTGATTCAACTGGAAAACACTCCTAAATGTCAACAAACAGATCTTGAACTATTTACAGGCTTTTCTTTTTTTGTCATTGGTTTTGTTGTTGTTGTTGTTTTGTTTCCTTTTGTTGCTTTGTTTTGCTCTGTCTTGTTTTTTTGTGATATTATTATCTCTGCAGGCATATGGTGGGATAAACAATCTGGAGGAGAAAACAACGGGACTGATGGTTGGGGGCGGGTGGCATGGGAGAGGGAGGCGGGGGAAAGGAAGTGGTGTTACCAACCCCAGGGATAAGGAAACAACAAATGATCCAAAATTGATGGTGAGGAGAGTGTAGGAGAGAGACCTGGTAGGGTTTGATCAAGGGCAATATAACCAAGAGGAATTACTGAAACCCAAATGAAGGTTGTGCATGATAGTGGGACAAGAGGAAATTAAAAGGAAATATAGGAAAGAACTAGGGGGTAAAGGGCATTTATAGAAATCTATATACAGGCATGTATATATGTAAATATACTTATATATGATGACGGGGAAATACATCTATGTGCATATATTTATAGGTCTAGTATTAAGGTAGCAGACAGACATTGGGCCTCTACTCCAGTACTCCTCAATGCAAGAACACTTTGTTCTATTAAACTGGCCTTCCATGATGCTCACTTTCCTGACACAATCGCTGAAGACAAAGTGGGTACATAAGCAAATGGGGAGAAGAAAGCTGATGGTGCCCAGCTGTCATAAGATATAGTGTCTGGGGTCCTAAAAGCTTGGAGATAAACAAGCGGCTATCTAGCTGAGAAGCAACAAAGCCCACATGGAAGAAGCACACTAGCCTGAGTGATCATGACGTGTTGATGGGATCAGGTATGAGGCATCAAAGAACAAAAAAATCGTATCATTGTGATTGAGGGGGAGTGCGGAGTGGCGACCCAAAGCCATAGGCAACTGGACATCCCTTACTAAGGGTCACAGGGAGGAGACGAGCCAGTCAGGGTGTAGTATAGCAACGATGAAACATACACATTTCCTCTAGTTCTTTAATGCTTCTTCGCCCCCACTATCATGACCCCAATTCTACCTTACAAATCCAGCTAGACCAGAGCACGTACACTGGTACAGAAAAGAACTGATACACATGGAATCCAGGACAGATAAACCCCTCAGGACCAATAATGAGAATAGCGATACCAGGAGGGGAAGGTGACGGTGGGGTAGAAAAGATCTACATATAACCCCCTCCCTGGGGGACGGACAACAGAAAAGTGGGTGAAGGGAGACATCGGTCAGTATAAGACATGACAAAATAATAAAAATTTATAAAGTATAAAATTCATAAAGTGTAAAATTTATAAAGTATAAAAGGGTTCATGGGGGAGGGAGGGTGTGAGAGAGAGGGGGGAAATGAGGAGCTGATACCAACGGCTCAAATAGAAAGAAAATGTTTTGAGAATTATGAGGGCAACAAATGTACAAATATGCTTGACACAATGGGTGGGTGTAGGGATTGTGATAAGAATTGTAGGAGCCTCCAATAAAATGATTTAAAAAGAAAAGAAAAACAAGACCACTATTATAAAAGAAAAATTCCTCAAAGAAGCAGTATATGAAGGCTATAGAAAGGCCAGAGGGAGGAAGTAAAAGTAAGGAAAAAGGGAGAAAGAGGGGAAAATATTGTCATTTCCATATGTCTTAAAAAAGGGGGTTGCTTAAAGGTAATTTTCTAAGATACATGACTATACAACCAATGTCAGTATGAACAAAGGAAGTCTTTCCCCATGGTGTGGGGATAGTAGTTCAATTAAGTTGTTATTATTGTCAAGCGGATCCCAACTCATGTTAACTGTATGTGTGCAGAGTAGAATTGTTTCGTTGAATGGTTGTCAAGGCTATAACTTTGAGAAGCAGTGATCAGGTCTGCTTTCCAAGATGTTTCTGGGTGGGTGTGAACTGCCAATCTTCGGTTTGGAGTTAAGCATTTAACTGTTAAGTCCAATAGATATAGAGAAGTTAAGGTGCAGTTTTAGGGCTCCTCTCATCCACCCCACTCCCCCATTTTAGAGATCAGAGTCTTCCTTGGTGGGTATTAGCAAATAGAGGAATCCATGATACTCTTGAGGACCCAGAGAAGAGGAATGTTGTTGGCTTAGATCAAGGGGCCCAGATGCCTTGGAGACAATCTTGTCTCTGGATTTGGCTCTCTTTTTTCCTTCGCTCTCAAGTTCTATTTTTCAGATCAGATATTTAGGAAAAGACAGAGTTCTCTTTATTCTTTTGGTGTCCTCTCTCTCTCCTTCTAGGTTCCAGTTTCAAAATACTGACAAAATAGTCTGGCTCAATGTGGACCGTGTAACCATTCCATGTTAAGTGATTCTGTGTGTGATTAAGAAACTAGGGTAGTAAACTCATAAATTAATACTGTAGCTTCTGCTGTATTCATGCATAATTGGAGAAATGCTTAAGACAAAAAATACTAGCAGAAAATATGGCACTATTCACCACGATGCCTAGATCTCACACTTCAAATTGGACAGGAGAATAAGTAAAGGGAAACATTATATGTCGAGGGCCTTCTTCCCTGATGACCAGTAGCACTGTGGATTAGGCATTGAACTACAAGCTGCAAGATCGGCAGTTCAAACCTACCATCTGCATGTCAGGAAAAAAAATGAGATTGTCTGTACCACCAAAGATTACAGTCTCAGAAACTCTAAATCGGGTCAACTCAGAGTCAATTCGATGGCACTGGGTTTGGTGTGTTGGTGTTTTTCTTACCTTATGTCATGAAGACATCTCAATAACCTCCAGGTAGACCAAGACACAATGCCCTTCTACACATTTCAGCTGAAATAAAGGAGCCTTAGAGAGCTGAGATGTGAGGGTAAGTAAAAAATATTGCTACAAAATCCCAGAAACTTTTTTAAACAAAAATTTCAAGATATGGAACTACTGTTTGCAGACATATCCTCTATCTAGGTCTTTACATTTCTGAAAGCAGTTTTCATCTCTTTCAACCCTCCCTGAAAAAATCTCCACTATTCTATGTATACTATGTCAAAATGACTGTTTTGGCATTATTAGAAGACTCAAACCATGTTTCTTTCAATTTTCTTTGTATTTGAGGAACAACAACAATGAAGATTGAAGAGACAAGGTTATGGTAATACAAAGGATGGGATATAGTTTTCCTAGGAAATTCATATAGGATAACCCTTATTACTTTGGGAGAATGAGCTAGTAGACTGTCAAGACAGAAAACAATTTCTCAGAGTAACTTTCCTGCCTCCTTTGCCCATAAAATTTCTTCCTAATAACCCTCACAATTATCTGGTATCTATTGAAAAGATTACCCCGTAGGGTAAAAAAAAAAATACACCAGTCACCATAACCTTCTGAGAAGAGATCCATAGAAAGTGACCCAATAAAATGCTCAAATTTCAGAACAATGTCATTGATATCACCTGCACGTAAAATGTGGCTGAAGACTGTCCAACAATAGTTGTGCCAGTACATTGACAGGGAACTGCCAGAGGTCCAGGCTGGTTTCAGAAGATGTGGAACGAGTGATATCATTGCTGACATCATTTAGACTGTGGCTCAAAGCAGAGAGTACCAGAAAGCTATTTACTTGTGTTTTATTGACTATGGCAAGAGATTTGACTGTGTGGATCATAGAAAACTATGGCTAACCTTGAGAAGAATGGGAATTCCAGACACTGCATGTGGTCATGCAGAAATTATAATGGATCAAGAGGCAGTTGTAGATTAAGAACAGAATAAGAGCATACTGCATGGTCTAAAATCAAGAAAGTTGTGCTGACGGGGTTGTATCCTCTCACATTACTTGTTCAATTTATATGCTGAGCAAATCATCAGAAAAGCTGGATTATATGAAGAAGAATGTGGCATGGGATTAGAGGAAGACTTATTAACCACCTTCAACATGCAGATGACACACATTTACTTGTTTTCAAGGAGCATTCTGGCTGTACTTCTTCCAAGTCTTTATATTCTTGAGTACGGTATATGCATACAGCAATGTTAATCCTGTGTGGCTTTCTCCTTATTTAGAGAGCAAAGGGTTAAGCTACCTTTGCATGGCCAGACTGTGTAAAATGTATCACTGTGCAGGCAGTGCCTCTAAGTGATACTAGAGAATATTATTGTTTAGGGTAAACAAGCAGGACTATCGTTTGCTGAGTTGCCTTCACGGTTGTTTGTTTGTTTATAATCTTTCCATGTAATGCATGCCTGTGTTGGATTTGCAATAGCAATCATAAGAGATTTAGATGTGAAGTAGTTTTGTTAAATTATAACTACTAGTATTTATTTTGATATAGAATAATGCAAGGAGAATATAATTCTTGTTACTTGTGTTAACAGTATTACTTCTCGGTAAGCATTAAATTAGTCCAGAGGCTATTTAGGAGTGAGAGAAACTTTTTGGGATTCATTTTGATTTCATTGTTGAGCTTGAACACTTTCTTGGTGGCTGCTTTTAGTTTCAATTTAGAACAGGTTAGGGCTTGTTGTTGTTTGTTAGGTTAAGTCAGTTCTGACTCGTAGCATCTCTATGTAAAGCAGAGTGAAACAGCCTGTGGTCCTGCGTCACGGTCACAGCTGTCGTGTCTGAGCCCACGGTTGTGGCTACACTCTACTCCCATAAAGAGTCAGGGTCTCAGAGACCCACAGAGCAGGTCTACATTCTCCTAAAGGGTGTCCAAGAGTTTGAATTCACATAAGGGCTTACTCTCTAATAAAGTTATCCTGTGCTAAAAGAGCTGTGCCTCTTTTGATTACGTCTGAAGCTTGCATTAGAATTTATCGGCTTCTAAGGAACATTTGGCGGAGCGCACATTCTATTACAGGACCATCAGCTGTCGTCAGACTCGGTGGCTTTTCACCTCTGCCTAGAAGTCTTCTCAATATTTTGTTATATCAATGAGTTGGTTCATTATACTTGATCATAAGTAGCTCATATGGTTTGGGTAAATTTGGTGGAAGTTGGCTGTGTCCAATGGGGTTTAATTAATTTATTAAGCTATGAGTCTTTCATCTTTCCCTTGTGGGGCTATCTCTATCACTCAACCTTTTAAAATTGCTATGTCCTATACTTTATAGAATATGTATACATGTTTTGATGTAAGGTGTCGTATGTAATTTGAATTATTGGTTGACCAGCTAGTGTCTAGTTCAAGGTGATTAAGATTTGTTGAAATCTTGGGGTGTAGGCCAGAGGCTTCAGTTAAACTAATTTAAGTTACCCAAGCACATGGTCCAGTGTGATTACCTTGCGATACCTTGTCCCCTCTCATACAGTGTGGGGTGTATTAAGTTCTGAGTATTTGAGGAAGGTGATGCGTGGAGTGTGATTGCTTCATGATCAGTTTCAACCGAAGCACTCCCTCCTTTGTTTAGTGCTAAATCCTCCTTTGCTCATTAATTTCATAAGGACTTTCGTAAAGGAGAAGACATTTAGGGGAGGAAAATGTAGCCAGTTCATTCTTACCATACAGGTGGCACTTTGACCTAACATTTTTAATGAATGTTTTTGAGGTAATTGCTGTTTCTTTTAGAGGTTTGCTGAAGATGGGGGGCTGTATACTGTTAGCAAGGGGTCTATCGGGCTTTGTCCATTAAGTGCTTTCAGTTGTCAGCTTTTGCTAGTCATTCACAGGGAAGATGATTTTGTTTGTAGATAAATTTAGGGCTAAGAATAGTGGGGGTGTAACCAGTGGGGGTGTGGCCTAGCGAAGTGGCATGAGCTTGATACCCACTCCCTTGAATGTTTAAGGATATGCATATGCAAATGCTTATTTGTATGCCTTATATTGGGAAATTCCATTTATATATTTTTATGTCCTTCAGCATTAGTTAGATGACATTTATTGGTAAATGACATGGATTGATAATAGCTTGAAAATCAATGCATTTGAACTATGGCAGTGGCGACAAATAATGAAAGTACAATGGACTGCCCAAAGAACAAATAGAACTGTCTTTGAGAAAGTATAGCCAGCGTGCTCCTCAGAGATGTCAACTCCTGTACTTTGGATGTGCTATCAAGAGAGACCAGTGCCTGGAGAAGGACATCATGATTGGTAAAGTGGAGGGGCAATGAAAAAGAGCAAGTCCCTCAATGAGATGGAGTGACACAGTGGCTGCAACAATGGACTCAAACATAAGAACCATTGAGAGGCTGGTTCAGGCATTTCGTTCTGTTCGGAATCGATTTGAGGACGCCAAACAACAACAATCACAAGTTATTGGACTGAGTTAAGGTCTTTGAAAGCCCAGTTGAATTACAGCATACCCCAAATATAAAAATACCAAATGCATGTCACCGCAGTTGTATGTGAGCATGGACTGATTCGTCCTTAGTTCATTGAGATGTCTTATTTAAGGGGAATGAGTGGGTGATTCTACAACAGATGACTCTGAAGAAATAACCAGATGTCTGGTCAAGTTTCCGTATAGAAACCTCCACATGATACGGGCCTGGAGCGAAAAGAAGGGTATAATCTGAGTAGATTGCTGGATTCTCCACACGTGGTAATTAATGAAAGGTAAGGAAATATGAATGGAAACATGGATTAATTCAGAGATGTGCTATGTCCATTCAAGCTATAAATTCTGTGTAATGGGTACATTGAAATTTGGAGATGCCTGTATTATTGATAAGCTAGTACTAGTTAATAGGTAGCTATTAGAGATGAATGAAATTATACTGTATTATAAGAATAGGGATTTAAGTTTAATGTGGAATATACATAGAGTGGTATATGTAATATTATGCAGGTATGTAAATGTGGAAAGGTACATAATGCATGAAATATAATACAGCCCAACTAGCCATATTTCTGTAACTTCCAGTAAATGATTGGTTGGGAGCATGCAAATAAGGAGTAGAAAACTCTAAGGAGATGATTTGGTCGTTTGGGGTATAAGAGTGACACATCTCAGAAATAGGAAGAGGAACCCCAGGGGCATTGAGAAAGATGAGCCACCAAGCTTACCTTATAATTAGATGTCTGCTGCAACACCCAGACAAAGAGACAGAGTAGAGGAACTGAACCCAGAAAATTAGGCAGAGGAGTGGGTAAGCTTCTCAGCACACAGAGGTAGACATCAAGGAGCCACATAACTGAGAGACCGAGGACCAGAGAAAGATGCCTCCCAGCATGGTTAAGAAGGGGCACTGTGGACAAACTGTGTCCTTATGATTTTGTAACCTGTTAGCTTCCCTAATAAATGCCACACTCACGTGGATTGTTTGTGAGTTCCCTGTGGTCATGGTGATGGAAGATAGAATGCATCAGAGAAATAGAGTGCCTTGGGCGGGATAGTTAATGTCAAAATAGGGTAAACATTTTAAAGGTAGAGAGAGGTATATCCGCCAACCTCTGCCTTGGGCTGGTGTGCAGTTGGATTCTTCTTCTCTTTGCTGAAACTGAAGGAGGAAACCAGACATGCCATTTCTTCTTTACTAAACCCCAAATCAAATTCATGGCCATTGGGCTGATTCTAACTCATAGTGACCCTCTTAGTAGAGTAACACTGCTCCTTAGGGTTTCTGAGGCCACATATCTGTTAAGAAGCAGACTGCCTATCTTTCTCCTGCGGAACAGTTGGTTGATTTAAACCTCTGACTTTTCTAGGTAACAGCACAAAGCTGGTGCACCACATCAATGAAAAATTGGAAAATAAAATTTACAAACCATTTATTATAGCATCTAAACGAGCCCCAAAACATTGCCATAAAGTCAACTCGGACTCATGGCAAATTTCTAAGCTGGAGCAGAACTTCCCCACAGAGTCCAGGGCTGGAA
The DNA here is from genome assembly GCF_050624435.1 of Tenrec ecaudatus. Classification (NCBI taxonomy): domain Eukaryota; kingdom Metazoa; phylum Chordata; class Mammalia; order Afrosoricida; family Tenrecidae; genus Tenrec; species Tenrec ecaudatus. The sequence goes on from NC_134535.1 coordinate 109,721,538, forward strand.
ATCTCTAAAGACACATATAGTCTATTGGAAAATATAACATATCACTCACTGGATTATTTTAAAAATAATTTAAGTAGTTTATAATATTAAAAAATATCTTACTGTGTTTTCAATGAAGCAAATTATGTTTTTGTTTAACAACTTCTACACAAATTGCTCAGGGACACTAGTTACATTCCGTACCATGTGTCAACATTCTCATTATTTCCATTCAGGTTGTTCCATTTCCAGTAGTCTAGTTTATCTGCTCCATTACCTTCTTATCTTAGTTTTAGTGTAGTTATTGATCATTTGGTAACTATTAGCAGTTTTTTTAAGGACTGTAGCCCCATGCTGATCCTTTTTATTTTGTGAGTCAACCTGTAATACAGTCAAAAAGTGAACTGTGGGAATTATTCTTAGGAGCAGTACCGAATATGTAGATAAAAATGAAAATCCAAGGGAAATTTTATGACCAATTATTAGAAGACATGTACACATGTACACATTTAATATTGAGATATAAATAAAAATTGAATAAATGGGAAACCATATATTTGGATAGAAAGAAATAATCTTAAAATTTGGTGGTTTTAAAATAAATTATTTCCTGGATTTAATAAAATTCCCTGAAAGAATAGCTAAGAAAATTTTGGGACTCGATAGGACTCACCTGTCCGGAGCTCCTGCTGCCAGACCAGATTTTTGGGAGGTAAGGTGAAGGAAACGGGGAGGTAAAGTCCTGAAATTAGAACTAGGGTATGAGGGTTTCTCCTGAACCCCCTTTTTGCGTGTGATTTCAAATCACAAAGCAAACCAAGAACACTTTAACGCGCTCTAGCTTAGGCGAGCCTGCGGGCGCCAGCTATGCCATCGTCTGGAGCAGCAATTTCTCCAGGCGGACGCCCTGAAGGGGACAGAATCCCAGACATGAGGAGAACCCCACGCTGGAGTTCTCCACGCTGTTGGCTGCCTTGAGCTCACAGCCTGGGGAGTGGCAGTGGCTGGGGAGTGGCGGTGGTGGGTATCCATAATTTAGAGTAGAATAAAAAGAAGATTTTTACCTGAGGTAGATTGCGGTGTGGGAGAAAATAGGTGGGTAGTTGGAGTCCAGGGAGCGAATTCAGTTCCAATTGGCCAAGAAAGAAACAAACCCCTGGTAAGTTGGATCTCCCCCTCTGGGGGTCAGCCTGACAGCCCCCAAATCAGAGCACATCACAAGCATAATATTTAAAAGGATGAAATATATATTATTGGTTTAAAACTCAAAGTCTTGTCACTCAGCTCCAAGGAGCACATGGAGGGTGGGGGTGGGGGGCTTTACATAAATCAGCATAAGAAGCCTAGCTAAGGATGCAGGACCTGGAGACTTTTTGCATAATGAAGACCCGCTGTAGCAAGTCTCAGCTTCAAGCAGCATGAAGCTGCAGCCAAGAGACTGTGGGAGACAATTTAATTTGATTCTATTCTAGCTGGCCAGGGGGATAAAAAATAAAATCCTTTGATCTAGTAGGGCACCAGCAGTCTAGATAGGACAATCAGCACAGCTTCCCTCAGTGATTCTAAACATAGCAGGGGAGGTCCTGCCTGTCCTGGGACCCTAGACAAGGCTGAGGGAACACCCCAGCCCCCTGGCCCCTACTGCAGTGCTACATACAACACAAGGAAGGTATACCAGTGAACTGGAGTGCTCAACTGATGCCTGGCCACGGGTGTGATCTTGCCTTTTAAAGTAATCCCACATAACATCTGTGAAAACCTACATCAACAGGTACACCACCCAGTTACCTTGAGGAAGAGTTGGAACTCCTCCAGCCTCACAGATGGGTGATCAAGTCTCAGTTATCTCCTGACCTACAACTCTATTTCTTCCATTTATTCACTAGCCCTTCTATCTTTCCCACTGCACTCAGTCTCAATGAGCACAGGTTTGTGTGTTTTTTCTTTCTCCTTTTTCCCTCTTTCCTTTTTTCCTCTTTCTCCTCTTCTCTCCCACTCTCCTATCATACGCCACTACTGGCTTCCAGGTCACTACCCTCAATTTAGGGCAAATCAACCCAAATAGCAGGAGGAACCCCTGCCTGCCCTCCGTGGGAGTGCTGTACACAACACAAGGCAACTGGGACAACCATCTACACTGCACTGCGCTGCTGAGGAAACCTCCATTGGACCTCAATGGTGATCTCATCAACTAGGGTAATTCTTCCCAGCACCACTGGGTCCCTGCATTAAAAGGGCACTCTGACCTGACATTGTGGGGGCATGGTCTAAACCCCTCTGGCCCCACATTCAAGCAATCAGGGATCAGCTATCTCTTTACTATTTATTTCTTCCTTCTCTCTCTCTTGCCTCTTTACCATCACAGTCAATCTTAGTGAACACAGTTGGTTCCCCCCCTTTTTTTCCTTCTCCTTTCTTTCTTTCCTTTTTCTTTCTTTGTTCACTATCCTTCTCTCTCTGCTAGTATGATTCTCCCTTCTCCCTCTCATTCCATTCACATGCCACTGCTGGTTCCCAGACTTTTCTGGCTAGGGCAACTTTTTCCACCTAGTGGGCAGCCTGACCCCTAAGACAGTGCTGCACACAGGATGAGTCAGTGCTACACACAGCACAGCACAGCACAGGGTAAGCTATTTCTTTATCTATTTTTAATTCTCTCTTCTTCCCTGTCTTTCTTTCTTTCTTTCTTTCTTTCTTTCCTTCTTTCACCTTTTCTTCTTGTTGCCTCTTCTCCTAGATCTTCTCTCTTTCATCTCACAGCCTCAGCAGATTTAGACCCCCTTTTGTGTTGTTTTCTTGTATTTCTTTCTTTCTTTTTTATTACTGTTTTCACTTTGTTTACTCTGTGCATTTTAATTGTGTGTGTGAATGGGTGTCAGTTTGCTTGAAATTGTTGCTCCAGTCTGTGTCTTCTTCTTTCTTGCTTTTTCCAATCCTTTCACCCTCTTTCCTGTCACAAGTCACTAGCAGCCTCCAGGCCACTCCCTTCTGCCTAGGGAAACTCTGAAGGCACAACTGGAGAGCTCCAACTCGCATTCATTGGCTTGGCAAGCAGCTGGGGAATTCACACCGGTCCTCTTCCACACACCAAGCAGAAAGGGATTCTCCTCTGCAAACAGTGGGGCATCCAAAATCAAATTCCGAGGTCCTACAAGTGACTGGGGGAAATGCCTGACCACCACTGGTATGTTCCATGCTACTTCAGGAACATCCACCCAATTACCAAGGCCATCTCTGTCTACGGTAATTTCCCTTTCAGCGCCAGATCTCTAAAGCAAGGAGGGTATACCCACAAGCCCTCCTCAGCACTCCAGTATTGAGGAAAACACCACAGGCCAGCCGAGGTACTCCAAGAACTGTGAAGCTTAGTTAGAGATCAGCCAGGGAAGCGATGCCCTCATGGGCCCACAACAACCTGGCCAGCGTCATATGAGAGGAATATACAACACACACTCCAAATAACGGGATACTGGATGGCTAGGATAATAATGAAACCACAGGAAGATATAGCGATAGCCTGAGCCCCTCAGTACAGCTACCAGCAGGTAGTTCATAGAAGTACTCATACGAATCCTCCAAAAGAAAGCCCAGGACTCTTCGACTCAGGAAAATGACTCCAGATTCCTCTAAAACAACACGCAAACATCAACCAGTTCTAACAGCTTCAACAAAAACGCAGGAGAAACAGAAGACAATGCCAGAAGAAGTCATGAACCTAATAATGGATGTAGAAGAAGCAGATACTGACCTGCCACAAAAAGAAATTTTCAAAATGCTGCTTGAAGTCCAAAGAATATGAGGACGCAATGCTGAAAAAGATGAAACGATAGAGGAGATAAAGGCAACACACTAAAGGGAAATACAAGTGTTAAGGGATGAAATAACAAAATCCAGTGACAAATTGACAGACCTTGCCAATAGGCTTGAGGAGGCAGAGAATTTCAAGAGTGACCTAAAGGATATCCAAGCAGACCTCAGCAAACGGGAAAAGCAGTCATATAAGACAATCAAAATCAAAAAAGCTGAAGAAAACTTGAGAGCCATGTCAGAAGCTATGAAAAGAAACAGTATTAGAATAATTGGACGACCAGAACAAGACACAACAAAGAAGACAACAGTGAGAATAGCAAGGTAATTCTTGGAGGAAAACTTCCCCAGCTTAACAAATGAAAATCAGGCAACCATTCAAGAGGCTGAAAGAACACCAGCCAGAATGAATCTCAATAAGAAGTCACCAAGACACATAATTGTCAAATTATCCAACTATGAGGAAAATGAGAAGATCATAAAAACAGATAAGGAAAAGCAAACAGTCATGTATAAAGATACCCCAAAAGAGAATGTTCAGACCTATGAGCAGAAACAATTAAGAAGAGGAGGGAATGGAGTAACATATTCCACAAATTGAAGGAAAACAATGAAAACCCAAGAATACTTTACCCAGCCAAATTATCTATTAAGATGGATGGAGAAGTAAGATTCTTCCCAGACAAGGACAACCTCAAAGAATACATAAAAAGAAACCCAGCCCTACAAAAGATCCTTGCCAATCCAGTATAGGCAGAAGATCAGCACTCACCGAGGGCAAATAAGAGTCCATCACATAGAACAACTCCACCCATAGGGCCACAAAGAGGAAATAGCCCCCAGAATAGCATCAGCTCAATAGTGGAAAGAAGGCAAACATAAAACACACACACAACACAAGCAGATAAGATAGGTAGATAGGAAAATATCCAACACAAAAGTAACAAGATGACATCACAGAGTCCACAGATGGATATAAGAACACTGAATATCAATGGCCTGAAGTCAGGCATTAAAAGGCAGAGGCTAACAGACTGGCTCAGGAAACAACCCATCAGTCTGCTGCCTCCAGGAGACTCATCCCAAGCTTGCAGACAAAAACAGGTTGAGAATTAAAGGCTATAGAAAAATATACCAAGCAAATGGTAATGCAAAAAAAAAAAAAAAAGCAGGGGTAGCTATCTTAATATCTGACCAAGTTGACCTCAAGATTCAGGTCATACAAGAGATGAGGAGGGACACTGTATAATGATCAAGAGAGCAATAGACCAAGAACCAGTAAGCATAATAAACATATATTCACTTAAAAAGAGACCCATAAAATTTGTAAATCAAACACAAACACTCCAAAGGATGAAAAAGGAAATCACAGGCTCAACAATTATAGTTGATGACTTTAATACACCACTCTCTGAAAAAGAAAGATCATTGGGAAAGTTGCTCAACAAAGAGGCTACAGCTCTAAATAGCACAATTGGTGACTTGACTTGATAGATATTTTCAGTTTTCCATCCACATGCAAAAAAAATTACATTTTTTTCCAAGCGCACCTGGCACATATTTGAAAAGAGGCCACATGCTGGGACACCAGTCGAACTTGAGTAAATTCAAGCACATATAGATTATACAGACACCTCTCCCCATCACTGCACCATAAAGCTGGAAATTAACAGAAGGATGGTGAAGAAAACAAGGGCAAACAATTGGAGGAGGAACAATTTTCTATTGCAAAAGGAGTGGGTATTGACCCAGATCAGAGATGAAATCAGGAATTTTCTAGAAACCAATGAGAACTAAAATACGATGTACCCAAACCTGTGGGATACAGCAAAAGCATTTATCAAAAGAAGGCTGATAGCAATAAATGCACACATCAAAAAAGAAGAAAAACTTGTGGATGATATGCTAGCACAAACTTACACCACTTAGAGAAGAGTCAACAGAACAACCCTACTAATATCAAGAGGATAGATATAATAAAAATCAGTGCCAAGATACAGGAGAGGGAAAACAAGAAAACTATGGAAAAAATTAATACTGCTAAAAGTTGGTTCTTTGAAAGAATTAACAGAATTGATAGACCTCTGGCAAACCTACCCAAAGAAAGGAAGGAACAAACAACATTTGCAAGGATGAGACAGGGTACATTACAACAGACCCTAATGAAATCAAAAAGATAATTACATAGTACTATGAAGGTCTATACTCTAATGAATTCAACAATTTGGAAGACATGGACAAATATATGGAAACACAATCCCTCCCTAGACTATTCCAGATGTAAGTCAAGAACCTCAACAGACCAATAGAAATGGAAGAAATAGACAAGGTTATCAAGGGATTACCAACAACAAAAAAATTCCCCTGGGCCAGATTGCTTCACAGGAGAATTATACCAAGCACTCAAGGAAGAACTGACACCAATCCTATACAAACTCTTCCAGAACATAGAACAAGACGAAAAACTACCAAACTCTTTCTATGAAGCTAGTATAACTCTGATGCCTAAAGTGGGAAAAGATGCCACAAGAATTGAGAACTACAGACCAATATCCCTAATGATCATTGATGCAAAAATCCTTAACAAAATAGTGGTTAATAGAATATAAAAGCATATTAAAAATAATTCATCTTGACCAATTGGGATTTATACCAGGGATTCAGGGATGTTTCAACATACGAAAGACCATTAGCATTATTTGCCACATTGGCAGGAAAAATGATAACCACATGATAATATTGATAGATGCAGAAAATCATTCGATAAAATCCAACAAACATTCCTGCTTAAGACACTTAAGAAGATAGGAAGAGAAGGAAAATTCCTCAATGTTATACAAGCCATATATGAAAAACCAATAGCCAGCGTAGTAGTTAATGGAGAAATGATGAAAACAGTTCCACTGAAAAAGGGGGCCTGACAAGGATGCCCCTTGTCCCCTCTCCTGCTTAATATCGTATTGGAGGTCCTAGCTAACAACATAGGACAAAGGAAAGATATTAATCTGGGGAAGAAAGAGGCAAAATTATCATTATTCGCAGACAATATGATTCTATATATCGAAGCTCCCTTAAACTCCACAAGCGGAATGTTAGAAGCAATAAAAGAACATGACAGAGTGGCAGATACAAAATCAACAAACAGAAGTGTACTGGACTGCTCTACACATCAGACAAGATCACAGAAGAGACGATTAAAAAGGTAAGCACCCTTTACAATAGCCAAGCACAAATTGAAATACCTAGGGATGCACCTGACTAAAAAAATGAAAAGATTTGTATGAGGAAAAATATAAAATACTACTATAAGAAATCCAGAGTAACTTCAACAAATGGAAGAATATCCCATGCCTGTGGATTGGCAGACTCAATATAGTAAAGATGTCAGTTCTGCCCAAGGCACTATGTAAGTTCAATGCTACCCCGATACGACTACCATCATCCTTCTTCAAAAATTGGAAAAGGAGATTACCAGCTTTATATGGAGAGGTAAGAAACCCAGAATTAGCAGAGAATTCCTCAAGAAGAAGGGCAAAGTGGGAAGGCTTGCCCTACCTGACATTAGCATGTACTATTCGGCCGCAGTGGTCAAAACAGTGTGGTACTGGCATAATGACAGATATTCAGACCAATGGAAAAGAGCTGAAGACCCAGAAAGAAAAAGGTCAGCATACAAACAACTGATCTTTGATAAGGGCCCCCAAAAATATTAAATGGGAAGCAGGTGCCATCTTCAATAAATGGTGCTGGAAAAATGGATAACTACCTGCAGAAAAATGAAGCAAGATCCTTACCTCACTCCATGCACAAGAGTAAACTCAAGGTGGATCACAGACCTTGAGATAAAACCCCAAACAATTAGGGCCATTTATGAGGGAATTGGGACAAACCTGAGAACCTTGGCACAGGGAATACATAAGCTATCACAAATAGGGAAGGATACAAATACAGAGGAGTCACAAACAGATAAGTGGGATATACTGAAGATAAGACATGTGTATACATCGAAAGAATTCACGAAGAGAGTAATAAGAGAGTTCACCGACTGGGAAAATATCTTTAGCAATGACACATCAGACAAAGGCCTTATTACTAAAATCTATAATACTTTGCAAGCTTTCAGTAAGAGAAAAACTAACTGCCCACTGAGGAGGTGGACAAAGGACCTGAACAGAATTTTCACAGAATCTGAAATCCAAATGGCTAATAAGCATATGAGAAAATGTTCCCAATCATTAGCCATAAGAGAAATGCAAATCAAAACAACTATGAGATACCACCTAACACCCTCAAAGATAGCCCAATTCAAAAAAATCAGAAAACAACAAGTGTTGGAGGGGCTGTGGGGAGATAGGTACTCTCATCCACTGCTGGTGGACCTGTAGGTATGTACAGCCACTATGGAAATCGATTTGGTAATTTCTAAAACAGATGGAAATTGAGCTACCATACTACCCAGCAATCCCCCTACTGGGCATATACCCAAAAGAGGCAAGAAACAAACCACGGCCAGACATCTGTGCTCCGATGTTCATTGAGGCATAGTTCACAATCGCAAGGAGTTGGAAACAACCCAAATTTCCATCAACAGTTGAATGGATTAAAAATCTGTGGTACATACATACAACGGAGTACTATGCATCGCAAAAACCAGTGATGAAGCATGTTGCCGCATGGGAAGAACTGGAGGAAATTATGCTAATTGAAGTAAGCCAAGCACAAATATATATATATATATATATATATATATATATATATATATATATATATAAAGAACAGAAAAGTAAATGCAAAAGGGCACAGGAAAAAAGCTACTTTATACAAACACTCCAGGGATGAGGTCCAGGTAGTATGGCAGGGGCCAGACCAAAGCCAGGGGTACATATGGTTGCCAACTAAAAAGGGGCTGGGGAGGGAGGAAAAGGGAAAGAAAAACAAAAAATGAAGGATGTGTGGTGGGAGAATAGGGCACTGTCCCACCCAAGGGGAGGGTATTGTTTGTGTCTCCACAGGGAAAGAGGGACCAGATTTAAAGCCAGTGCCAGATGAATGCAGCGTGTCGGCACGGAGTGGGTAGCCAGCGGAGGGACCTGAGGGCTCTGCCCCCATACCAGTTACATGGCCAACTGCTCCCCACGCTGAATAATTTACTTTAGAGGACGGCACTGAAGCTGCAGCTAGGAGAGAGGGGCATAACTGAGCAGATCAAATGGGAGCAAAGAATGGGGTGGAAGAGAGAGTGGAGCACATCCTGGACCACCAGGCCTGGAGGACGATATCCCCACTCTGAACAGCCAATGCACAGAATGTACAAAATGGCTGATCCCACTATGAGACATGCCATCCCTTGCTGGTCCAGGGCCCTAAGGGGGACAACACTGGAGACTCAGTGTCGGGACTGGCCCAGACTGAACCCGTGACACTGAGGCAAACCACTAAAGGTGTGCAGCAGAGGAAGGAGCCCCTGAGGGAGTACAAAGGACAGACTCTGGGGCCAGAGCATGGCACCCCATTGTACCTGACTGAAGGACACGTCTAGAGATAAAAAATAAGACCTTGATCTATTTACAGGTCTTTCTTTCTTTAACTTTTTTTCTTTTAATTAATTTATTCTTTTATGGGTAATTGGTTTTCTTTTTTGTTGTCATTGCTGTGTTCCCATTGATCGCCTACCTTGCTGTGGCTTGATTTTTGGTGCATATTATTATCTCTACAGATCTATCTAGATAAGATAGACTGGATGAATAGTCTGGAGGAGAAAACAACGGGGCCAATGGTTTGGGGGGGGCATGGGAAAGAGGGATGTGGGGGTAAAAAGGTGGTGCTGACCATCCCGAGGATAGGGGAGCAACAAGTGATCCAAAATCAGTGGCAAGGAGGGTGTGAGAGGCCTGGTAGGGATTCAGCAAGGTCAATTAACTGAGAGAAATTACTGAATCCCAAATGAAGGCTGAGCATGATAGTGGGACAAGAGGAAAGTAAAAGGAAATAGAGGAAAGAATTAGATGACAAAGGGTATTTATAGAGGTCTAAAGACTGGAATGTGCATATGTGACTATATGTATATAAGAGTGTGGGGAAATAGATCTACGTGCATATATTTATAGGTTTAGTATTAAGGCAGCGGATGGACATTAGGTCTCCACTCAATTACTTACTCAATGCAAGAACACGCTGTTCTATTAAATTGGCATTCCAAGATGCACACCTTCCAAACATGATTGCTGAAGAAATATGCGTGCATAAGCAAATGTGGTGAAGGAAGCTGATGGTGCCTGGCTCTCAAAAGGTATAGCGTCTGGGGGTCTTAAAGGCTTAAAGAAAAACAGCAGCCATTTAGCTCAGAAGCAGCAAAGCTCAGAAGACGCACATCAGCCTGTGTGACCACGAGCTGTCTAAGGGATCAGGTATCAAGCATCAAAGAACAAAAAATCATATCACTGTAAGTGTGGGTGAGTGCAGAGTGGAGACTCAAAGTCCATCGGTAGGCAACTGGACACCCCCTTACTGAAGGGTTGTGGGGAGGAGATGAGCCAGTCAGGATGCAAGGTAGCAACGGTACAACATATAACTTTCCTCTAGTTCTTAAATGCTTCCTCCCCGCCACTATCATGTTCCCAATTCTACCTTATAAATCTGGCTAGACCAGAAGATGTACACTGGTACAGATAGGAACTTTAAACACAGTGAATCCAGGACAGATGACTCCTTCAGGACCAGTGGTTAGAGTGGTGATCCCTGGAGGGTGGAGGTAATATGGGGTAGAAAGGGGGAACTGATTACAAGAATCTACGTATAGCCTCCTCCCTGGGGGATGGACAACAGAAAAGTGGGTGAAGGGAGACCTCAGACAGTGTAAGATATAACAAAATAATAATAACTTATGAATGATGAAGGGTTCATGAGGTAGGGGGGATTGGGGAGGGAGGGGAAAAATGAGCAGCCGATATTAAGGGCTCAAGTAGAAGCCAAATGTTTTGAGAATAATGATGGCAAGAAATGTACATATGAATACCTTCTTTTATTAAATTGGAACTCTATGATGCTCACTCTCCCGACACAATGGCTGGAGCCAAAGTGGGTGAACAAGTAAATGTGGTGAAGAAAGCTGATGGTGCCCGGCTATCAAAAGAGATAGTGACTGGGGTCTTAAAGGCTTGAAGATAAACAAGCGGCCATCTAGCTCAGAAGCAACAAAGTCCACATGGAAGAACACACCAGCCTGTGTGATCGAGTGGTCCCGAAGGGATCAGTTACCAGGCATCAAAGAACAAAATATCATATCATTGACTGCACACCTCCATGATAGGATCGCTGAAGACAAATGGGTGCATAAGCAAATGTGGTGAAGAAAGCTGATGGTGCCCGGCTATCAAAAGAGATAGTGTCTGGGGTCTTAAAGGCTTGAAGATGAACAAGCGGCCATCTAGCTCAGAAGCAAAAAAGCCCACATGGAAGAAGCACACCAGCCAGTGCGATCACGAGGTGCCAAGGGACCAGGTATAAGGCATCATGCAAAAAAAAAGATAAGTGTGTGTATGTATGTGTATATGTGTGTATATGTATATATGTATATGTATATATGTATATATACCATATTAAATGAAGGGGGAAGTGCAGAGTGGAGACCCAAGGCCCAAGTGTCGGCCAATGGAGATCCCCTCATAGAGGGGTTTAGGCGAGGAGATGGGTTAATTAGGGTGCGAGGTAGTACCGATGAAGAACACAGCTTTCCCCCAGATCCTAGATGCTTCCTCCCCCCAACTACCATGATCCGAATTCTACCTTGCAGGGCTGGATAGGACAGAGGCTGTACACTGGTACATATGAGGGCTGGAGGTACAGGGAATCCAGGGTGGATGATACCTTCAGGACCAAGGGTGTGAGGGACGATGCTGGGAGAGTGGAGGGTGAGTGGGTTGGAAAGGGGGAACTGATTACAAGGATCCACATGTGACCTCTTCCCTGGGAGAGGGACAGCAGAGAAGGGGGGAAGGGAGAATCCGGATAGGGCAAGATATGACAAAATAACGATGTATAAATTACCACGGGCACATGAGGGAGGGAGGGGGAAAAAAAAAAGAGGACCTGATGCAAGGGGCTTAAGTGGAGAGTAAATGCCTTGAGAATGATTGGGGCAGGGAATGTATGGATGTGCTTTATACAATTGATGTATGTATATGTATGGATTGTGATAAGAGTTGTATGAGTCCCTAATAAAATGTAAAAAAATAAAATAAATCCCTTTAACAACTCAAAAAAAGAAGAAATGTACATATGTGTTTGACAGAATGGATTTATGTATAGATTGAGATAAGAATTGTATGAGCCCCCAATAAAATGATTAAAAAAAAAAGAAATTCTTGAACAGGGTAAAAGGGGGATCAGCGCTAGCAGGATTGAAATATATTTCAAGCTATGACTATCAAATTGTTCTGATTATATTAATAGCAAAGGAAAAATTGGAAAACAGATGAACAAAGAAGGTGGTTCATAATCAACTGCTATTATAAAAATTAGATGTTTATATTAAAGGTGGCTTTATAAATCATGTCAAAAGTTTGGTAAGTGGTGACAATGATTCTAATTTCGATTTTTATCTCATGGCACATGGTAAAACAAATTCTGGAATCAAATTAGGATATGCATTGAAACTAATTAATATGAGTTAATATATATCAGCTGAAAGCTTTGGAATACATTGTAAAAATATAAAATCACACATTTGCAAATATGTGTTCCCTTAACAGCAAGTGCTATAAAGGGAGAGACCCTGAAGTTGTTTCATTTCTGACCTGTGCCTGTTATATGATCCAGCATAAAATATGTGTTCTAATAAGTGTTTATAAACTATGTAAAATATGTTTTATTTTAAAACCATCATCACCATTTTTATTGATAAAATGAAAAATTATGCCATATTATATAGTATTATATAGTATAAATATAGTATTATATTTATAAAATATGTGTAATACATAACACATATGATGTATAATAGATTTTTTCTACTTTATGAAGTGAGACAAATTACAAGAAATTTCGAGACAAATGGTCAAGTGTGAAGAAATCTTTTACATCAGAAGAATTACAAAGATGAATGAACACTTGGTAAAAACAATCCAGTGTCAATAACAAAGAATTGCATGTTACCTGTCATATTATAAGAATTTTGTTTCCTGTTAAAATGAAAATATCCAGTTCTGATTGGGTTGTAAATAAAATAGATCATCTTAAACAGTTTGGGAAGTTAATAGCACTTCTTTAAAAAAGTAAAGGGATCCACACAATGGAATGTTATGCATGCATTTAAATAATTTCCATGAGGTTCTCAAATACTATCAGAAAATCGCTTTAAATGGCATTCAGAGACCAATTATGTTGTTGCCAGTAGCATAAAATATGCGTAGGAAATAGAGAAAAGGGGTAACAATTACTCAGGGTTTACTGTTGGGGCGGACATTGAATTCTCACAGCACTTTGCGGTTTTGTTGATCTTACTGTCAACTCAGTAGCATGTGCCTTTACGCTGCTATTGACGAGATACACAGATGGGTTAAGCAAATGACACCAAGCTAACCAGTAGGTTAGAAAAGTAGTAAATATTGTAGGTCCATGCTTTTAAATCGCTGTCATATAGCTCCTGTTTTTGTTTTAAAATGCAGGAAAACTTATTCAGTAATTAGCATGACTTTGTATCTTTGTAAACAGCCATACTAATAGCAGTGTGTGTGTGTGTGTGTGTGTGTGTGTGTGTGTGTGTGTGTTGGCCAGGGCGGGGCCGGGGGCTCCATCAACTCTTATTTTGTGCTGCCAAATACGGGGTTTCTATAAGGCTGTTTGCACGCCCCTCTCTGTGCGCCCTCTCCCCAGGCGCCCAGTTTACTCCCCAGGTCTGCTCAGACTCGCAGTTAGCGCCCTGCCTTCCTGCCCGGAAGCTGCTGCCTTTCCCAGCGCCTGAGTTGCCACAAAAACTTTGAGGGTGAGGTTGCCCAGCGCTGAATAGCGTTCAACTCCAAGTCTTCTGCACACTCCCTGTTGCCACGCACGTGACCCGCCAGACACCCTCCCCCAACCCATAGCGGCTGCTGGTTCGAGACCCCTCGCCTCGACTGGTCCATGCTCTGGGAAGGCGGTGACCTTGGGGAGGGAACGGCCTTGCCCTGGCTCAGCCGGAGTCCGCCCTTGCGCCCCGGCGAGGCCCCAGGACCGCATTTCGCACGCTGCGCTCACACTGCGGCTTGCGGAGATCTGGGCTTCTAATCTGGGGACCAGCTCCAGCCGCCTGTCCCTGGTCCTGGACGGGGCCCCGTGGGGGGTCCTGACCAGCGCCCTGGAGCACCGGATGCCAGGGCTGCCCGTCCTTTACTGGCTTAGGACAGTTGCTGCCAACAACCATTAGTTCAAGCTGACTCAGAACGTGCCCTTGAGAAAAAACTGGGTGCTAATGAAAGATTCCCTGCGTGTCCAGGCCAGCTGCTAACTGTGGGGGCGGGGAGGGAGAGCTCGGGTGAGGGGATCCTGCGTTACATACTCTCTCCCTGGAGAGTCACTTCTCAGGCTGGCCGCATGAGGAGGGGGAGCTGTGCTGCCCTTGGGGACCAAAGTCCTTCTTTGGGGGGGGGGCGTTGGGGAAGGGTCGCCCTTCACTCATCAGAGACACGGGAGCAGCGACCGAGGTTTTCGGGGCTCTGGTGGAAGGAAGTGGACGTTCCGCTTGAGCCCATGTTGCTCTGGCGAGACCTTTCCCAAGCACGCAGTCAGCCGGGTACCCGGTTCCTCTGCCCAGACGGAGCCCTCTAGGTGCCCAGTCCACCAGCAGGGAGAAAAGTGAAACCCAAATGCGATTCCTTACGTGGCCAATGCCAAAGCTCGGGGGAAAGACCTGCCTGCACCCAAGTCACTACCTAGTGTGTTCTGACGGCCGAAACCCCACTCTGGTGACTCCCAGAGTCACATCACAAGTGGCCGTGACGAATGAAGTTGGGGGCACGCACACAACTTGGGCTGGTGGACCCCGTGCCTCGCGCGCTCCCGTGCGTCCAGCCCGGCCGGGCGGGGGTGGGGAGGGTCTCTGGTCCCAGGCGCCGCGCGCGGGGCTTCTGCCCAGTTTCCTGCCTCGGCTGGAGTCGCCGCCGAGTCCGCCCAGCCCCAGAGCGGTTTGTGCAACTGAGAAACTCGATAGGAGGCGGCAGCTGATCTCCCACCTCCCTAAAAATAATCTGAGCAGCGCCCGGCGAGCTTCGGCTAGGGGAGGAAAACTCTGCCTTCGGAGTAAGTGAGTCCGTGCCTTTTCCCTAAATAACATGAAAACACTAACGGTAAGCTGTCGGGTGCGAGCTAACATTTTTTAGCCACCAAAAGCGCCGCCGCCAGTGCCCTGTCTCTGGTTTCCTCTCTCCAGGTCGCTATTTCTAGGATTCAGGCAGCGGGGCCCCAGACAGGGGAGAGGATCAGGTTTCCAGCCTTGCCTTCCTGACAAAACGGGGGGCTCCTACTTGCACCAACTGGAAACCGAGCAGGGGGGTTATAGTTATGTCTTTTAGACATTTTCTGGATTGTTCATGCAGTCGTTTTCTATGTGCTTAAGTTTTGCAGCGCTTTGCGTTCTGTAGGAGTTGTGCATTTCAGATTTATATGGTAATCCGGTGCAGGACGCCTGGGTTTGGGAGGTAACAGAGTGTACGCCTAAGGGTTTGAGCCAACATCAAGCCCAAGGTATTTGTGCTTTGCTTTATTTGGTTAATTAGGGATTTTTTTTTAAAAATCCCAACGGCAGTGTCAGTTCCAGCATTTCTTTGGGTGCGCACAGAACTTGCCAGCTACCAAAGGTTAAACGGGTGGGTTTAAGTCAGCAGTAAATCATGTCAGTTGGTCACTTTCATTAATAGTTTTCTTATACCTGCCATGGCCGCATGGATGGATCATAGACACACATCTGCTATTTTATGAACCCCGTGGACTGATAGGACAAGAAGTTATTAAAGCAATTGTGTTTGCCAGTGGTTTCCATCCTACAAATGCCTTAGATACTGATAAAGCACAAAGTAAATTCTTCAGAATGTCATATTTTTCACAATGTGGATTTGGTAATTTCTGAATACGCGAGAGAAAGAATTATTTCACATGTTAAGAATGAAAACTTCTGTATGAGTTTCTTATTCCTCTCTTGCAGGTGTTTGTTTCCAAGTCTGTTGGGGCCTCTGAGATAGCTATTTTATCAGAATTGTTACTGTCTACAGGGTGAAAGAAGACTGGTATTCACTTAGTTTACTTACAGTTTATCACCACAGCAGTGGACCGTCAAGAATAATGATGTATTTAATATTATTTAATACTTTTACATTGTGTTTAGGATTTGATGAGACAGTTACTGCCTCTCTCTGATGGAGGAGCCAACAGTATTGTGAGATCACTTATCATCTTCATTAATTAAGTTCACGTATGCTGCTAACGACTACTGAGTCAGCAGTGCGAGCCCACTAGCTGCCCCCAGGGAGAAAGATGGGGCTTTCTACTCCTATAAAGATCTAACATCTCGAAAACCCAAAGGGCCATTCCACGTTGATAGGATGGCTATGTGTTGAATTTTCTGGATGGCAGTGAGTTGAGGAGTCATACATTTAAGGAAGTATGAATACTGAGGTTAATATTCTCGCCATGAAATCATACACTTGGTTATCTGCGTATTTGTTTGCCTGCTTCATGTTTGCTGCTCTATCGATAGCTCCTATTGTCAAAGCTTCCCCTTTTTATTTGTCCTCAATATTCTTTTGGTAAACTCCTCCAGCCATGGAGATTGGCATGCACTCCTGAGTAGCTTTCAGTGGGTTGGAGCTTCCGGGAGGGCAAAGTCACATCCTCGAACCTGGTCTCTCATGGATCTTCCTCCTCCTTGCTGATAGTGACTCTCAGTGCTTTGATGACTCAGCTTCAGAAGGGGTGTGGCTGTAGGAAGTCAGGTGGGATTTTAGCTAGCTGCAGGATCAATTTATTACACCCCCCACAAATAAAAACAACTCCCCAAACAAGACAATGCACGATTAACTTAATGTAGGTTCTGAGAAGGCTATGTTGGGAGTTGACAACTGATTAATAAGAAATCCTGATTTAATAAAACAAAACTCTTGTCATCTTCAGCTTCTACGCAGTAAATTCACTCTTTTTTAAATTCACTTTGGCTTGCATATAGAGTAGCTGCTAGCATGGATGCCATATACAGTGGGCAATGGAGAAAGGAGGCGAAGGGGTGAAGGAGGCGGATGAAAGAGGAGAAGACAGAGGGAGCAGACAGGTGGGGGACCTGCGTGCAATGTGGAAGCCCTACTTGCGTAGTGGACTATGCATTGGGCTGCTAACCACAGGGTGGAGATTCAAATCTACCATTTGTTTCTGGGGAGAAAGATGACACTTTTTGTTCCTGTAAATATTTACAGCCTTGGAAATGCAAAGGTGCAGTTATACGCTATCCTATAGGGTTGCTCTCAGTCAGAATACGCTTGATAGCAGTGGGTTATTTTGGTTGGTACACACACATACACGTGTGTGCGCATGAATTAAAGGAGCCCTGTGGTGTTATCACACAGGTGTTATGAATGTTGGACTGCTAACTGCAAGGTTGGTGATTCAGGCTCTTCATTTTGCCTTCATCAAGAGTTACAGCCTCAGAAACCCTATGGGGTGCCCCTTTGAATCAGAATCTACACAATGGCGGGGGGGGGGGTATATATGGGTGACTTCAAAATCCTATTTTATTTCCATTCAGTTTTCCCCAAAGCCTTTGAAGCCCTCTCATATATACCTTTACATGATACCCAGAATGGTTGCAACCAGTGTGGTCGCATGTACTAATGCATTTTCATTAATGCCTAGTACATGATCAGCATTCAGTGACCATTTTATAATTAATTATTTAGTAGCTGAGACACCTGGTACACATCTGAAGAGGTTCTGAAATGTTTTCAGGTTGTTCTACTTCTTTGATAATTTCTTTACGCAGCTACAGAGCATTGATTCAACAACTATTTTTCTCGGTGTGATTAAAATACTACACAGGTAATGATTATAGCTAAGAGAGAACATATTATGCAAATTCAGAGAATTCCTTTTGGCATCTGGCTCAAAGATAATGAGTAAATATCCAGGTTTACAAATATGGCCAAGTTGGAATATTATAACTTTGTTTTAAATTGCACAAGTTAACTAAAGTAAGACTTATTGTCGGATTCATACTTAGAGACAGTTTATACATGTCTTTCACTTATGAGTGGGTTTAAATTTTCCCTTTATAATTTCTACCAAATATGAGTTGTCTAAACAATTCCATTACTAGCAATTATTTTTTAGCTTCTGTTTTTTCCATCTTTACTAAAAATAAACGTAACATACAAATATGAACTATAACTTCCACTTCCTGTTATTTTTTCCCCTTGGCTTTAGCAACCAAATTTATTCTCTAGGCGCCAGAAAACCAGAGAGGCTTTCTCTCTTTTGAGCTTTGGAGGGATGTACTTGCCTCCTTTCAATGTCCAAAGTGCCAGCCACCTTAGAGATCCCCTCGCGTTTTGGCCCCTATTGTCTCCTGCATCAAGGAGGTTCTAAGTGTGGGGAGACAGGTGCAGAGGACAAACTCTGCTTTCTTGAAGGCACTGAGGACCCTCAGTTTTCCTGCTTTGTTAAAAACTTAAGTTTATTCTAATTTTTTATTGGTCTTGGAATTTTAAACCCCAATACCACACTCTGATAGTGGATTCCAACTCTTAGTGACCCTATGCAACCCAGTAGGACGATGGCTTCAAAAGGTTCCTGCCTGAGATGGTAAATCTTTACATGCGCATAGAGCCTCAGCTCTCTGGTGCAGTCCGGATGCTTAACTCTCTGTGTCACCAGGGTTACCATTGTTTGTAAGAACTTACCAAATGCATAACCTCATACTAAGTCCTTCTTTTCTTAACCATAACTGTTATCATTGAAAGATGAGATGTGGTCTCCACCGAGAGAACATAACAATGGTTTCGCAATAAAAAGATTTCTAAGAAAGGATATGTGAGATTTAGTATAAAACTATAAATCCACAGACAATACAACTAGTCCTATCCATATAACCTTTTCATTTCAAAGGGAATTTCTCCAATAGTTTGTCTATTATCAATATCCCCAGTGGAGCCCTCTTTGCTGTCATTTTTCTTTTCCAGGAAAAACATTGCTCGGGACTATTGCTCCATCAGTAGTCAATGGAAGGGAAGGGAGACAGGGTACTGGGTTAGTTAATTAATGTTTGCCAACATTTAAAAATCTAACTTAGAATCCAATGAGACCTAAATATGAAGGGGAAATAAAAGGTCTGGCAAGGCTTAAAATCCTAAATTGTACTTATCTTAATAAGAGTAGATAAGTACAATTTAAGATTTTAAGCCTTGCCAGATCTTTTATTTCCCCTTCATTATATATATAAAAGGTCAGAGACGGTGTGATGTAGTAGAGAGAACATAGAGTGGATACTCTAAATACATGTAAGTGTAGATCCCTGCTTGTCTACTGGTTGACAAGTTGCTGAACCTAATTGAGGCTTATTATCCTCTATGGTAGCCTGGTTTGTAATAGGCTACAAGTTGAGCAGCTAACTAAAAGATCAGCTGTTCGAAACCACCAGATGCTCCAGGGGAGAAAGATGATGCTCTCTGTTCCTGTAAAGATTTATAACTCAGAAAGGCACAGGGGCAATTCTCCTCTGTTATGAGTCCACTATAAGTTAGAATTAACTTGATGGCAGTGAGTGACATTTTTGGGGGTTACCTTATAAAGTGAGATTCACTGTATTCATCTTGCTTGGTGAATTCCAAGAATATTCCAGCATTTATACCTATTCCTACTGTGCATTTGTCATACTATGGTGGCTTGTTTGCAGGGCCACCAAAGAAAAATGGGTTTTAGCACAGTTTCCAGAAAAACAGCAGACTAAATAAAAGGAAGAGACTTTCCACTTCTGGGGAATAAGCTGCTGAAAATGTTGTAAATAGCAGTATAAATTTTATATAATCCTAGAAGATGAACTCTTGGGTTGGAAGGCACTCAAAATATGATCGAGGAAGAGTACCTTCTCAATGTGGAGTTGGATATCATGATGTGCATGGAGTAAAGCTTCCAGGATCCTCATTTCCTGAAGGGCTACAATTCAAAGGAGAAGAAAGTGCCGCAAACATCCATTAAGAATGAGAGCATGGAATGTGTGAAGTAATGACATAGAATGAATAAAGATTGTTATCTAGATACTAGTGAGATGAAACAGATTGGTGATATAGTTAAAGTTTATTGCGCCAACCTGGCCAATAGACACACGTGGGGTTAATTGAAGGACAGAGGGAGAAATGGTTATGTGAGCCTCGCCTTTCGAGTTCTCCGGTCTCTTGCTTTCTGATGGTCAGACCAGGGTGCAGCTGCCTTAGCCAGTTCCCTGCTTCAGCTGCAAGGTTCATTTCTTGCAACACATAGCTGAGGAGAAGTCACATGGACCTACCCTGATGCAGCCCTGGTTGCTGGAGCAGCTGTGTGGAGACCCCTGCCAGTGCTGAGATGGGTACATCTTCACTGATTCAGCTTTCCTCCTGCAGTCAGTGTCATTGTGTGTGTTTTGTGAGACGGAGGAGGATTTTGTGGATTGATATTGGACATATGGGTTAATGCTGGACTTGTGGGCTTCAGCAGCACTGGTTGGGCACTGGTTGGGATGTTTTCTTGATGTGCTCTTACTCCCCCCCCCCTTTTTAAAATAAACTCTCTTATACATATGAGTTTCTGTAGATTTGTTTCTCTAAAGACTAACAAATTATGGTACCTTGGGTATGGGGTCCTGGAGAAACAAATCATAAGATGGGGAGTAGATGTTTGTTTGACTCTCCCTCATGGTAGTGTGTCATCTTTGTCTAGCCAGAGGTCAGAGAAAGCCACACTGTTTACTTGGTTGTTGTCTGGAAAATATGGGAAGTATGAAAATAGAAAGTTTTCAAGTCCACTTGCTTTTGACCATTAAAATTTGATCTTTAGATGGGTTTAGGCCATGCCTGCAAAGAAAGCTTTGAAAAGGTATGCCCCACCCAGTGCTTTGGAGTACTCAGGAACCAATGGTTTTTGTCAGAAGCTGGAAAAAATCTGGAACCATAAAGAAAATTCCACTCTGGGGCTGAATGTTAAAGAGAGCCTGAGAGCAGGCTGAAATGCTTTCTAGGTGACCACCTGGATCTACTTGTTGAGTGGAAGTGGGAGAAATGCAGCAATAAAGAGACAGGTTGAGTTTGGCCACTGACACCTGTGGACTTGGTTTACAGGGAAAAAAAGGAGACAACAAGAGCAGGTTGACTGGTCTAAACTTCATAACCTAGCACGAGGGGACTAAGTTTGTTGAGTATTGGTGAGAACGTATGGTCTAAAGTCAAGGCGACCAATGAGCACCCTGTGGAGGCTGAGTGAGGCAGCCCACATTGAGTTGACCAGAACCCGACCAGATGGAGATTTTTGAGCCCATGAACTGGTGCATATTGTTGCTGACCTCATGAATGGCCTATCTGGATTTGACTTTGCTTGTAGATGCAGACTTCACAAGGTTCCAACTGGAATGAAGATTCCAGTTCATGTAAAACCATATGATTGTCTCCTCAGAGCACTGGGTTGATGTAAGTGGGCGGTATATAAATTGGATACCCAAATTGGGGGGACAAAAGCATGAAGTGGTTGGCTTACAATCTTTCATAGTTGGGGGAACATAGTCACAGGATGAAGGGGTATGTGTTACCTAATTGCAATTGTAAGGCTAAAGAATTATGTACAAGTGCCAAGTTGGCAAGGGGTGGATTGAGTTAGTTAAAGTTTATTGTGCCAACCTGGCCAATAAACACATGTGGGGTTAGTTGAAGGGTGGTGGTGGGGGGGGGCATAAATGGCCCAGTGAGCCTTGCCTTTCTAGTTCTTGGGTCTCTTGCTTTCTGATGGTCAGACCAGCATGCAGCTGCCTTAGCCAGTTCCTTTCTTTAGCCGGCAAGGCTCACTTCCTGCAAGACATCTGTGAGAAGCCACATGGACCTACCCCAATGCAGCCCCGTGGAGACCCCTGTCAGCACTAAGATGCTTACACCTTCATTGATTCGGCTTTCGTCCTGCATTTAGTGTCATTGCATATGTTTTGTGAGATGGAGGAGGACTTTGTGGATTGGTGTTGGACATATGGGATAATGTTGGAATTGTGGGCTTGGGCAGCACTGGGTTGGGAAGTTTTCTTGATATGCATTTACCCTTTTTTTATAAAACTCTCTCTTATACATATGAGCTTCTGTGGATTTGTTTCTCTAATGTACCCAGACTAACACAATTGGTATTGGCCATTTTGAGCCTGAAAATCACATAACTTATTTTGTGGTGAATGACAAATTCAAGAGGAATGATATCACATGCCTCATCAAAAAGAACATTTCACAATCTATCTTAAACTAAAATGCTGTCTGTTATAAGAGAGTACCTATATTCATATAAGAAATCCAATTAACATTGATGAAACATGAAATCAAGATGCATTGATAATTATTGGTGAGTGGGATGTGGATGTTCAAAACACAGAGAAGTAATAGTAGTTGGAAAATATAACCTGATAGAAATGTAGATTTGTATAATAGAATTTTGCCAGATCAATGACTTCCTCCCTGAAAGTACCCTTTTTGAACCACATAAAAGGTAGCTGTTCAAATGGGCCTTGCTGGATGGAATACATAGGAATCAAACTGACTACATCTGTGGGAAGAGACAATTAAGAAGCTCAAAATCAGCAACCAAGAAATAGCCAGGATCTGACTGTGGAACACATCAGCAATCGGCCATATTTAAGTGCAGATTGAGGTTGAAAATTGAAAAAAAAAACACAAAAAAACCCCCATGTGAGTCAAAATACAATCTTGCATATATTCTACTAGAATTTCAACAATATCTCAAAATATATTTCACATATTGGATACTAACGACAGAAACCTGACAAGCTGTGGAGTAACACCAACAACATCATACATGAAGCAAACAGTCATTTAAATGAAAGAAAGAAAATCCCAAAATAAACGTTGAAGGAGATTGTGGTAATTACACAATTTGGGATTGGAGTCTAGTCTGTCAATTGGATTATAGCCAATGAGCCTCTGTGTGGGCATGCCTGGCCTTCTCCTGAGAATTCTGGGAATTCCTGGCTTTGCTTCTCTCTCTGCTCACTTCTTGGGAGACATCCCTGAGGACAAGACACATGTCACTACGCTTATAGACCCCATTCCCTGGCAACTAGAGACATCACGTGGAGACCCCTGCTGGCGTTGAGATTGTTACAACACCACTGGATCCAGAGACTTTCTACCCACTGGCCTGTGATCATCTTGCATTCGACATCATTGCATGTATTTCATGAGTCTGAAGAGGACTTTATAGATTGGTATCGGGCATATGGGCTAATATCTGACTTAAGGGCTTGAACTGAACTGGGTGGGATGCTTTCTTAATGTACAATTACCCTTTATATAAAACTCTTTCTTATACACATATGGAGTTTCTGTGGTTTTGTTTCTCTAATCTACGTGGACTAACACAGAGACTCTGTAATATGCTCTTGAACATAAGAGAAATGAAAGCAAATGGAAGAAGTGATGAAATTCAGAACTGAACAGGACATTTTCAAAGGGCATCTTAAAAAAGACAAAGTAAAGCATTATATGAAACTTGCAAAAACCCGGAGTTAGCCAAAAAGGAAGAATACTCTCAACATATCTCAAGATGAAAGAAATAAAGGAAAAATCAAGCCTCAAATTGCAATATCGAATGATTTTGTGGACAAAATATTGAATGGTACCAGAAGCATCCAGACAGTGGCAGGAATACAAAGTCATTGTATCAAAAAGAATTGATCTACATGCAACCATTTCAAGAGATAGCATATGATCAATAACCTATGATACTGAAGGAAGAATTCTTCACCGAAGGCATTAACAGTAAACAAGGCTTCAGAAAGGACAAAATATCAATGGAAATGTTTTAACAAACTAATGAAGCAATCAGAGTGCTCATGGCCGACCCACTAGGAAAGATCCATATTTGATTTCAAACTGAAGTATCCCCCAAATAATGAAGAAACGATCAACCAATAGCAATATCACGTGCAAGTAAGACTTTGCGCATCAACGAGGAAACTGATGTGTCAACAGCGCCTTCAAAGTCCTGCATCATTTTGTCCTCTGTTACTTCTCGAAATGAATCACTTTAATCAAAACACATTTTCCTTTTTAAAAAAAAAATCTCTTTTATTGGGGGTGTGTACAGCTCTTATCACAATCGATCAGTACATCCACTGTGCCCAGCACATTTGTACATATATTGCCATCATTTTCAAAATATTTTCTTTCTATGTGAGCCCTTGGTATCAGCTCCTCATTCCCACCCCCCTCCCCAGTGATCCCTCCCTCATGAACCCTTGAAAATTTGAGAATTATTATTATTTTTTTCATGCCTTACCCTGAACAATGTCTCCCTTCACCCACTTTTCTGTTGGCCATACACCTGGGAAGGGGTTATCCTTTCTCCTCCCACCTTCCCCTTTCCCTCCTAGTATCGCTACTCTCATTATTGGTCATGAAGGGGTCTGTCCTGGATACCTTGTGTTTCCAGCTCTTATCTGTACCAGTGTACATGCTCTGGTCTAGCCGGATTTGTAAGGTAGAATTAGGGTCATGATAGTGGGGGGGGAGGAAGCATTAAACAGCTAGAGGAAAGTCGTATGTTTCATTGATCCTATACTGCATCCTGACTGGGTCATCTCTTCGTTGTGACCCTTCTCTAAGAGGATGTCAAATTGTCTACAGATGGTCTCCACTCCGCAGTCCCTCTCACTCACATTGATATGATTTTTTGTTCTGTTCTTTGATACCTGATACCTGATCCCATCGACACCTCGTGACCACCTAGGCTGGTGTGCTTCTTCCATGTGGGCTTTGTTGCTTCTCATCTAGATGGCCGCTTATTTATCTGCAAGCCTTTAAGACTACAGACACTATATTTTTTCATAGTTGGGCACCATCACCACATTCCTTCACCACATTTGCTTATGAACCCATTTTGTCTTCAGCGATCATGTCAGGAAGGTGAGCATCATGGAATGCCAAGCTATTAGAATAAAGTGTTCTTGTATTGAGGGAGTACTTGAGTAGAGGCCCAATACCCGTCTGCTACCTTAATAATTAACATATAAATATGTGTAAATAGATCGATTTCCCTATACTTATCTATAAATATATTTACAAATGTACATGCCTGTATTTAGATCTCTGTAAATGCCCTTTGCCTCCTACTTCTTTCCTCTATTTCCTTTTACTTTCCCCTTGTCCCGCTATCATATTCGGCCTTGATTCGTGTTCCAGTAATTCCTCTCGGCTACATTGCCCCTAATCAAGCCCCACCAGGCATCCTATACCCTCCTTGCCATTAATTTTGGATAATTTGTTTTTCCCTTGTCCCTTCCTCTGCCTCCTCTTCTCCTGTGTCTCCCAGAACCATTGGTCCCATAAAACACATTCTTCTAATGTCTTGACCAAAGATTCTAAAAAATAGTCCTGATTAAAAAAAAGGGAAAAATGCAGACAGAATTTCACATAAATGTCCATGCTTTCTGGTGCCATTGAGGCTGGAAGAACCCTTGAAACTACTGTCTTGGAGTAATGTTTAAACTTTAAGCTAAAACTTTCCCCTGAAGTCTTTTCTGAACCCCAAAATAACTTAATTGATAAAGCATATCTGCCTTGAGCATTGTGTTTTTTTAAAGACTACCTATATGAGATCAAATTGACAACTTGAAAGTTCGGGTGAGTTTAAGACAATGGTGGTGGAATAAGGAGAAATTGGAAAGTGAGAGTGACAGCACACCTATCAAAGTCACTGAATTGTATGTGTTGAAATTGTTACAATGGTGCACCCTTCACTGGTTTCATACATACACACACACACACACACACACACACACACAAACAACACCCCCCCACACACACAAGCAAACAAAGAAACAAACATTTAAAAGAGCATCCTTCCACTCCCAGGGGGACGGACAATTGAAAGGTGGGTGAAGGGAGCCATCAGTCAGTATAAGTCATGAAAAAAAAATAATAATTTATAAATTTTCAAGGGTTAATGAGGGAGAAAGGGTGAGAGAGGGAGGGGGGAAATGAGGTGATACCAAGGGCTCAAGTCGAAAGAAAAGGTTTTGAAAATGATGATGGCAACAAATGCACAAATGTGCTTGACACAATGGATGGATGTATGGATTGTGATAAATGTTATCCAAGCCCCCAATAAAATGTCTTTTTATTTAAAAAGAGCATCTTTCCTTTCAAAACATAAAATGCATTTAACATAACAATATTTTTTGACTGTGTGACCTGAGTGGTTTCCTTTACTTGTTACATTTCATTTGTTTTTAGCATTTGGTTTTCAGAGTTTGTTGTGAAAAACTGCTGTTTGTAGCCATGCTGGTGTCCATCGATGGTTGCAGTTTTCAGTGAATCATATGGATGTCTTCAAGGTTGTTTGTTAGACCATCTTCAGTGAATGAACATGGGAAATGGTTCCTATTAATCTATTAGACTTTTGAATCATTCGTTTTATTTCTCTTTGCTCTCTTTTCTGGATATATTGCGACTTTTGTTCTTTGAAATAAATTTAGCCAATTGCTCCTGAATACCCTGAGAGACTATTATGCATAGGTATTCATTATTTCACACTTAAAATTTATAATTTTCAATTTAAGACAATACTTTTAAAATTAAAATACAGTATTTGGGGGGAAGTAATGAGAAAGGGAATCACATGGAAAGCCTAAAACCTTTATAAGAAATTTAAATGATTTTGGCCTAGATGTGCCTCTTTCTTCAACAATAAAATGACATGCTCATAGATTATCATTAGTAATATATTTTCTTTTAGGGAAAGTCGTATGAGAAGAAATGAGCCTCTCCTTCTGTGGCAACCTGAGTTCCTCCTATGACATCAACGATGGTGTGTTGCAAAATACCTGCTTTGTGGATGCTCTCAATCTGGTCCCTCATGTCTTCCTCTTGTTTATCACCTTCCCAATATTGTTTATTGGTAAGTAATATAATACTGATGTCTCATAAAGAGCTGAGATTTTGTATAGTGTGGACTTAAGTCCTTCAATATGGAGGCTGATAGTTAAGTCCGTGAGAAAAGAACAAGCAATTATTTTGTGTTTTCTAATTATGGACATTGTTGGCATATATTTAACTCTGATGGTTAAGTCGAGCACACATGCCTGTTTAGAAGTTCGCGTCCAGTAGCAGGTGCAGTTTTGCATATATATAAAAAGGACAGACATACAGGAGATGATGCCTGAGCACTTGTTTTGTTGTAGATGAGCCTCACAGAAAGTAGGTAAAACAATGTACAAACCTTCAAGGAATGGTCTAGAGAAGCAGATTTGTCAGATCAAGAGAAATTACCACATTACAATACCAGTTAAAGATTCAGGAACAAATTATACTGAGCATTAAAATACTTCAATGAAAGTACAACTAATGTTTCTTGGGCTGGTGGAAAGATTTGTTTAGGGACTTGAATAATGCAAAATGTGTAAGTTAAAATAGGAGTGTTGATTGCATATGTTTTAGGTAGAAATAATATATATGTGCCAGGACTTTGGAAAGGAGACAATCATAGAGTTTTCCATGTAATTAGATAGTCTTTGTATGTGTACATAGCAAATTATGCAGAGTATTAACTGTAACTTGTATAACCCCTCGAAAACAACCAAAGTAGACAATTGAACTTTTTATAAACTAAACTATTTTAATAAATAGATAAAAATGCTAATGTAATGTTCATTCATAAACAGATACTCATATTAAAGGATAGGAGAAAGAATTCAATTGAACCCATGATCAATTCCTTATCCCATTATTCTTACCACGTATCTTATTCTGTTTCTATCCTTCCACAAAGGGTAACCCTGTTTTGAGTTTGATATTAGGAGCCTTTGTGGTGGAGTGGTTACACATTGCATGGTCAGTAGTTCAGGACCACTACAGGGACAGTTACCCTGACCTATAGCATGACTCTGTGTCTGTGAGTTTGGTTTTTGGTTTATCCTCTGTATTACTTTACTATTATATCCCTAAAATAGATGAAAAAAACTATTATGAGGATGTTCTAAAGAAAATGAGTATAACAACATTTTAAATAAAGGTTTAAATTTATTTGTACAAATTTATTGAACAAATATGTATTTGGTAATGTACTTTGCATTATTCTAATAGCTATCAAAGAATTTCTGTAATGTAGCATATCATATAGCAACAAAGGCTACCATAGCTCTTGGTACAAAGTTACTCAGGTTAACCACATGCGCAAATGCTCTAAAAATATTGGGACTACAGTCGCCATACGTAACAGCAGTAATTGTTGATCATGCATTACTTTGTTATAGAGTATTAAGAATTCCTTTGGTCAAAAGTAGAACATGCAATTTTTTCACCATAATTCTACAGTTAATAAATTTAGTTTTTGACATCTAGGTGTCAAAGTGAGATCGTAGAGAAAAAATTTTCACTTAAAATATTGACTACTGGAATTAATGAGGGGTCATAAATACTTAAAATCTCAAAGAAGTATTAGGTTCAAGGAAAATTCTAATGCTGAATAAAAGACACAGAATTTAACTGCAAGAGCTATACTATAAATTCTAAGAAAATCCCCAAATGCAACCATTTCCATCGAATGGGTTCAGACTCATAGTCACACTATAGGACAAATAACTGCTCCACGGTGTTTCTGTGACTACATATCTTCATGAAAACAGATGCCCTCATTTTCCTCCCACTTAGTGGCAGGGGATTTGAACCAGAGACCTTTTAGGGACTCCAAAATACTAAGAGAATATGTTAAATGTAAGTAATCTTCCAATAGCGAAGTACATTTAAGAGCAACCAAGACATAAACCAATTTCTTTCCATAGAATGCTTCAGGGTCTTATTTGTCTATACTGACTTTCCTTCCTACACTATTTCAAGCACAGACTCCTATTCATCTTTAAATTATACTCTTACCAGAAAAAGAAAAAAGAGGAAAACAAGATACAAAGTTATTTCCTGCACACTACACAGGAGCTGGTTTCCACGGAGAGAGTTCAGAATGCTCCTTAGAAGGGAGGTTGACAAGACCTCAGCACACACACTTTGGACATGTGACATTAGAAGTACATGTCCCTGGAAAAGGACCTCGTGCTTGGTAAGGTAGAGGGTCAGCGAAAAACAGAACGATGGATTGACACAGTGGTGCAACAATGGGTTCAAGGTCAACAGTAATTGGGAGGATGGGCCAAACCTGGCGGTGTTTTATTCTGTTATACAAAGGGTTTTTATCAATCCAAACCAACTCAATGGCAACCTCACAACCACAGCTACGACAACATGATTCTGAGAAGAAACCGAAACTTTACTGAAATGCGATCTTGATGATTTTCTATAGTGATGAGGTAGGGGTGAGCCCAGGGGTTTCACTGCAGGGTTTGGGGAGCATTGACTGCCTGTGGTAATACTGTCAATCCACATGACTTCAAAATGACCGTCTAGAACATTTAAGTGTAGTGTTGCCACAGAAACTCAGGACTTTTAATAAAAATATCCCTGTAGTCATAACAAAAACACGACTGAAAGCTTAGTTTACATGCAGCAATATACCTATCAGGCTAAATAAAACGTTTTACTTTTTGAACCTTCTGTTACACTCTGGTTGGAGCTGTTATTGCAACCCCATTAAAGTGATGCTTTGAATCATGGGTTTTTGTTTGCATATACTAACATTATGGCAGGTGTTTTAATGTTGCTTATTTTGTCCTTTTTTTGCTTTTAGCTACTATATTGTAGTAATGAGCATTTCTGAACTTTTATCAATAACTTTTTTGTGAATGAAGTAGTAATCAAAGGATAAGAAGGAGAGCAATCAGAAACAGCTGCCACTCAGTAGCTGATAATAAAATTTAATGCACCAAGATTTTACAAAAAAATTGTTGTCAGTATTCATATAATCTAAGAAATTTCATTTAAACAATTTAGAATGATTTCTCTCACATACTATTCTATGGTTACCACTGGTAGTAATCATTGCTAAGTATTGTTTTTTTTATTAAATACTTTTCTTGGGGGCTCTTACATCTCTTATCATAATCCATATATTCATCCATTGTGTCCAGCACATTGGTACATATGCTGCCATCATCATTTGCAAAGCATTCTCTTCCCACTTGAGCCCTGATATCAGCTCCCCATTTCTGCCCCTTCCCTCTCCCATCCACACTCCCTCATGAACCCTGGATAAGTTATAGATTATTTTCACACTAAGGATTTTGTGTGGTCAGGATTGGGAAGGGGTTCTTGGAGTTGGGAGCAGGGTGACAGTATTAGTTACCATGCTGGACAATGCCAGTTCTAGTAAAGCCACTGGGTAAATCCATAATGCTCTCAAGCCTGCTCAAAGGTGCATCATCCAGAAACACAACTTTAACTTTCTTTGAGAAAGACGTCAGTACTGCTGGTTGAATTGAGCCAGTCCAGTCAGAAGCAATCATTTTTCTCTTATGGTGGTGCATATGATTAATGGTTGCATCTTGCATTTCATCACCAAATTTCTCTTGCTTTTTTCCTTATTAGACTCTGATTGGATCTTCTGTTTTGAAAGATTCTAGACACCAAATTTCTTTGACTATTATTATTAACTTGTTTTCCTTTTGAATCAAGTTTAAACATTTTAATTTGTCCCTAGAAACTATCGATTAGCAGGAGATAACCATGTTGTCACCTGGAAGTGGTGTTATTCTTGGTCCTTACAATAAGTGTTTATATGTTAGCTAGTTAGTCTAGGCAGTCTTGTAAAAAGCTAATTAAAATTGTTATTTTAAAAAATATAATGAAGGCCTCAGAAAGCAATAGGTGTTGGGAACCCTAAGCAATGTAACACAGTGGAAATCATTTCCACTATGATAATTGATCAATTTCTCTCTCTTTCTCTTTTCCTCTATTCTTTTTCAGGCTGGGGAAGCCAAAGCTCAAAAGTACAAATCCATCACAACACGTGGCTCCATTTTCCTGGACATAACCTGAGATGGATTCTTACGTTCGCTCTCCTGTTTGTGCATGTTTGTGAAATAGCTGAGGGCATCGTTTCAGATTCGTAAGTGATTTGATTTAGCTAAGCCGTTTTTCTTACACTAGTGGGTATAGTGACATGGATGAGAGCTGAGAGTATGCCAAATGAGCCTTAACTTTTCAGACCTTCCTCCCTAGGAACGACAGCCATCACCCATTTGATAGCATGTACATGGCTTCTGACTATTTTTATGTTGCGACGTAATTTCCCTGATCTGCTCTCTGTAACTTGTTCTTATTCATGTTCTTTCTAGTGTTTGTTTCCTGTTCAGTATAGTTCTTAGAGAACTTTCTCCCCTTTCCTTTTAAACACAACAGTTATATGTGTCTTTATAAACATATTTATTAGTTCCGATGCTTCAACTTCACATGATTCCATTTTTCTGGATCCATAGTTAAATGAAATAGGCCTTGAAGAAGTCTGAGAACCCAGTGATAAATGAAATAGACCTTGAACCCAGTCATAAAAACGATATTTTTGAGGGAGAGCTGTTAATCTTATAATAGAAAAAAATTGTATTAACCAGTTAGAACATAATGAGTTCTATTTATAACTCAACATAATCAGTGGAGTTCTTAAGTCATGTAACAGACAATAGATTTTATTTATTGATTTTAAGCCACAATAAGTGGTACATCTTTTATTGAAGAATGGATATGAAAAGACCTTTATAGACAATTCAAAAGCTACTTTTATCTAAGAAGAATCTTCTTCACATCTGTTCATACTTTTCTTTTGCAATTAATAAATAATGAGACATTAAAGCTGTAGCCACAGAGCCAATTATATTGCAATGTCTTGCTGGTGGTTATTGGAATAAATAATGTGCACCGCTTAGTTTATGATAAAGAGAAAGATAGGTCATCATTCCAAACATGTAGACATCTAATTGGCAATATTATTAATAACTGATCAAGCCTCTTTGGTACAAGTACTTATTATATTAACATAACCAGGGATGGTACTTGTTTTTCCGCCTTAATAGCTAGGTGACTCTACATATTGCTGCTCTGTTCATATCTTACATAGAACTAGATCAGTTCAATATTCCCCAGAAACTTAGCACCATGCGTGCAAGGTGACTGTCCTTTCTAGCCTCATGATTGATGGGTAGATCCAGTCAGAGACTTAGTTCAGGGCATAAACTAATACTGATGACACAGGCCAAGGCCAGAAAACTGTTGAATGGTGATTGGGTTACAAATGAGGTAGCCTAAAATACAATAAGCAAGCAAAAAAAAATACACCCTTGGTCTTGAACTGGTCTTCACAGTCATTAGCAACAAGTTCTTCCCCATAACTTTTTTTATTGGTTTCTCAAATACCATCTTCTAAAATTTATTTTTACTTTCCCAATGAAAACTGAAGAAGACAGCTTAATGGATACCATTTTTGTTAGACTTCACCTAGCACAGTGTTTAACACTCCTCGTTATTCCTGTTTTGTTATTTTTGAATTGTATTAATTATCCTTTACTTAAAATGTAACAAGTAATGACTGTAATTAATGAAGCAATGCAAAAATGCATACGTTAAAATTTATATCACTTCTATCTCTACCTGCTTTGAGATAACCAGTAATACTAGTGTATTATCCCACATATTTCCAAGTGTACAGTTTTTGTTCATAGAAGGGTTTGGCCTATATATATCATCCTGAGATACTGGCTTACTTAGAAATTGCTGATATCTTTCCAGGTCAACATATAGTAACTTATTTTTTACAGCCAAAAATCATAGTACGGGTGTACCAATATATTTAACTGTCTCCAGTTTTGAGGCCACAAAAAATCATGTTGCAACAAACAAATGCCCTTGCACGTGATTGGGCTTCAAAAAGTTCATGGAAAATATGTCTTCATCTCACTTTTAAACAAACATTTCAAAGTCCCCTCTATATATTCTTTATCTGGGACGGAATTCCCAAAGTGGGATTGTTGATATAAATGTTTGATGTCCTTTTCATTTTAATAGGTAGCTGAATAACTTCCAAAGAGTGTAGGCCTTCACAGTCACAGGAAAGTGCCTGGTTCCCTGTGTTCTCATTAGCACTGCATATTAATGGTTCCTGTTTGGTGTCCCTCCTGGAGCTGAGCAGCAGCACCTCACTTTTACTTAACTTGCTGTTGCCCTCACGATCAGTCTAACGTGTCTGAGTGGAAACTCATTGGCCATTTGAGGTCCTTCTTTTGTCCTTTACCTTCGTGTGCTGCTTTCTGTTTTCCACTGCAGCTACCTGCCTTTATTTCTCAAAGGGTAGTTCTTTGTAATGACTTATCTGTAGTTTGTGCTGCCCTTTCCCATATTCTGAAGTTTGTTATCTGATTTACTTATAGGCACATTTTTAATATAAAGAAGCTTCATTTTAAAAATATGAAAGGCTTCTGAATCTTCTGTGTTAAGAATGATCACTCTGCTCCCAAAATTCTCCTAATTTTTCTAATACTTTTACAGCTTTTTAAAACAACTTATCTCTTCTTTAGTGTGAGATGAGGATTAAGCTTTGCTTGCTTTAAAAGGAGGCCAGGTTGAAAAATATTGTTTGGAAACTGTGGTAACAATTGTACATTTCTATTTGATGTGATTGAAATATGGAATGATATATGTATTAAATCCTAACTAATAAAAATTATTTTAAAAATGAAAAAAAAACAGTAGTCTGTTAAGTCGGTATGACTTATTATGCAACACAATCCCTTCCCTAGTTTGATCCCATGAATCAAATGTGTATTGCACGGATCCCACAGAGGAGGTTCGGCGTCTACTGCAAACTTTGAATCCTCCAGGGGCTACGTCAAGAAAGCCTGATATACATCAAACGGGAATGATGGAACATTTGCTTATCTGACTCAAAGGAATACTAATTAAAAATAGAACCCTTAAACAAGTGGTAGCAAATAAAGTATTTCTAAGGGTTGTATTTGGGCTAGAAGATTTCACTTGCGGTTTCCAATTCTTTCTACTACTTGCTGTAGGACACATCACTTCCATTGTAGCACTAGCTCTTTTCCTTATCTATTGCCGCGAAACAAACAATTCAAAAATGTCAGGGTTTAAAGCAATGCATTTTTACTTGACGCAATTCTTTGGGTTTGCTGGGCGATTCTTTTATTTTGGAAGCTATCAGACAGACTCATCCACGTGGCTGCCTTCCACCAGGAGCATAGCTTGGGTATATCTATCTGTTCGCCGTCACGTGGTCTCACGTGAATGAATGTATCCCTTTACATGGCCTCTCTTTTCAACAGAATTGCCGAGGCTTCCAGA
This sequence comes from Tenrec ecaudatus, assembly GCF_050624435.1. Taxonomy (NCBI): domain Eukaryota; kingdom Metazoa; phylum Chordata; class Mammalia; order Afrosoricida; family Tenrecidae; genus Tenrec; species Tenrec ecaudatus. Next base: position 109,755,809 of record NC_134535.1, read on the forward strand.
TGGCATTGTGCCTGGGAATCTATGAGAAAGCACGGCCCAATCACAGGCTCCAATGTACAACTGTCTGTGAGGTCTCTGCTGTCACAAAACTTGCTGAGATCTCATTAGCTAAAACAAGACACATGTTCAAGTCCACAGCCACACAAAGGTGTGAACTCTAGGAGGTTTAATCAGTAGGGACTATCCATATATAATTATGGTAGCTTAATACTGTTTTAATATCTAATCAAGAAATATGATCTAGCTATTCCTCTTTTTTAGGATATTAATAGACACTCTCAGACATACTATTTAATTATGAGATTTAAAATAATTTCATCCAGAATATGTCTCCCAACATATTCAGCCTTTGTATATGCTCTTAGCAACTACTACTGCATTTTATATCTTAAGAATCTTATTGCGAAGTGAGAGTATTTGTTAACAAAATGGAAGCAAAACAAACAAACAAACAAACTGTTGGACACTATCAGCTTGATACCCTGACACTGTACCTTTCTCCACAGGCGGCGGGAGTCCAGACATCTCCACCTCTTTATGCCTGCTGTGATGGGGTTTGTCGCTACCACGACATCAATAGTATATTACCATAACATCGAAACATCCAATTTTCCTAAATTACTTTTAGGTAAGTAAGATCAATTATGATTATTATAACTATTTCTCTCTTTTTCCTTATAATGAATACTGCCAGAGTGAGTTAGGAGTTGGAAGCTCGGGAAAACCATGATAGTGAATTGTAGTCCTGCGTCTGAATTGAAGTAACGACGGCAATAAGAGTGGGGATGTAGCCAGGCTGAGTTGCTCTAAGCTCCCAGGGCTTCAAGTATTCTTCAATGAATGCCCCTCATGGTGTATTGGTCCTGACAGCAAGAAAGCCCTGGGAATGTGCTCCCATTCTGGCTTACAAAAAAATGTGCTGAATTAGGGTAGATGCACGACTCATTTTATCTCCCTTTTGACCCATTTTAAACTTGTTTCAGTTTTTAATATCTTCTACTTTCTTTGAACCCAGATTTCACTTACTTAATTTTAAGATCAGAAAGCTACTAACTTTGACGTGTGCCATCATTAAAATTACCAAAATATGGCGAAAGATTAAAAGAATTATTTTAACAGTCATAGCCAATTGGGCTGTTAACTGCAAAGTCGGTGGTTCTAAACCACTAGCAGTTCTGTGGGAGAAAGATGAGGCTTTCAACTCCTTTAAAGAGTTATAGCCTCTGAAATCCATGGGGGCAATCCTGCGCTATGAGATTGCCATGAATCAGAATTGGCTTGATGGCTGAGGTTTTCAGGTTCTTTTAAACTAATTTTTACACCATCCTTCAAGATTCTTCAGTTTCCATTTTACTTTATTTGCTTTATCCCTCTATCCATCCATTGTTTAGTCTTATTTATATGTTTTGAATGCATATAAAGTAAACTACACTGATTAGTGTGCTTCACACATAAATACTTAAGTATCTATAGTACTAACAATAATTAAATGCTTGTTTATAGCTATTTTGTAACGATAAAATTTACCTACACAAGGTACAGAGATCTAATGTTGCAAATGCCGACCCCTGTATAAATCCTTAAAAACACTGAACATTAGCTTATTTCATGGACGTTTACTGTGATTTTTGCCTTTTGATTCTCATTTTTCCTATAAGACAACATCTATTTCATTTTTGTATCATCATAGATTAGTTCCATCTGTTCAAGAACTTCATATAAATTCAGTCCTGCAGTACAAACTGTTAGACGTTGCTCTCAACTTGTTTTTTTGGAGGTTTATCCATAATGTAGTGATTATTAATTTTTCTTATAATTTCTGGATGATATTATATGAATATATCACAGAAAGTTGATTCTCCTATTGATAGACACCTGGACAGATGCTAGATTTTGACTATTATGAAAAGCTGCTATAAATATTCTTGCCCATGCCTTTTGAAAAATAAGAAGTTTTATTTTTACTGTGTAAATCCCTAGAAGGGAAAATTCTGGGTAAAAATGCAGGTAGATAAATGTGTATAGTAATTGTATCAGTTTGTATCGATACCAGCAATGGGTGGAAGTTCTAGTTGTTCAACATGCCCAATTTTGGGTGTTCTTGATCTTTCCAATTTTAGTTATATCATTGGTTGTGTACTTGTTTACTGGTTTTAAAGGATATCATGCACAACTTTATTACACGATATCCTGAAGTAACTGTGTTCTGGTATGGATTTATTGTTGGGAATAAATCTATCAATAAGTGCATACTAGTACATATTGTGATTTTAAATTTTATTGCCAAGGTAACTAATTATAATGAACTTTTAAATGTTTTTATATGCCATTTATTTTCTTTTGTGAAGCGACAATTTGTATATCTTGCCCATGTTTTGTTGGGTTGCATTTAATTATTTATTATAGGTGTGCTTTGTGTATAGTAGGGACTACTATTAGATATACCATATATACTCAAATATAAGCTGACCTGAGTATAAGCCGAGGTACCTAATTATTACCTGGGAAACCAGAAAAACTGATTGACTCGAGTATAAACCTGGGGTGGAAAATGCAGAAGCTATTGTTGAGTTTCAATAATCAAAACAAATGAAAACAAAATTACTAAAAATTGAGACATCAGTGGGGTAATGTATTTAAATATTTATTTTAAATAAAAAAAACAATAAGCCATTTAACATTAGTAAACCAGCACAGTAAGTTGAAAATAGGTTCAACAAAAACAATAAGGTATCAACAATGATACCTTAAGAGTACTATGCCCTGAGCTCAATCAGCAACCAAGTTAAAATGGAAAGAGTTAAAATCCTTCAAAACTGGATTCCTCATCAACATCCGTATCCCAATGCAGAGCTTCAGCTGGTGTGAGGTCCTCATAGACACTGTCCTCACTGAGATCGCCGTCATCACCATCACTGCTGTCATTTTCATACAAAGTGCAGTCTTCACTGCCATCCATAGCATTACTAATAGTACATTTCTGGAAGGCACGTCACACCATGTCTTCTGGAATGTCTTCCCATGCATCTCAAACCCACTTTGCTATTAACTCTATGTCAGGCTTCATGAGATTTCCTCCTTTTGTTAATTGGGCTTGACCAGATGACATCCATTCATGCCACATCCTTCGCACATGGTCTTTAAAAGGCTTCTTCAAAGATACATCCAGAGGCTGCAGTACAGATGTAAGCCCACCAGGAATAACGGCTAAAGTAACTTTACTAGATTTTGCCAATTTTTAAAATGTTATCCAGTAGGTGGGCTCTGAACATATCCCAAACAAGTAACGATGGATTTTTCTTTAAGCCTGCTCCTGGTCGTCAGTTCCAAATTTCTTCCAGCCATTTTTTTGTTCCATGTTCATCCATCCAGCCTTTAACATGGGCACGCACAGTAATTCTTAGTGGGAAATTGATCTTTTTAGGCAACGTCTTTCTTTTAAAAATAATAACAGGATGCAGTTTAGTTCCATTAGCCAAACATGATAGAACAACTGTAAAGTGTTTTATTTTTCATTTCCTGTGGCTTTGAGAAAAATGTTGTTTTTTTCCTCCCAAACTTGCCATAGTTCTGTTACTTGGAAGATCAGAAGTCATGGCAGTTTCATCCATATTCCCAATATCTGCAAGGTCATAATGATAAATCCTTCTTTGTTTTATAATAAATGACTGGAATGACATAATTTTTTCTTCAAGGTCTTGTGGAAATTTCTGGGAAATATTTGTTCTTTGTCTCAAACATAGTAGGCCAAACCTATTGATGAAGCAGGTACACCATCCTGCTGATGCAGCAAATTTTTCAATACCTGGTGCTTTATATTTGTCATCCTTAGCCATTTGTAGAGCACGTATGAGGATTCCCATGCGTGTTATGCAGTAACCATTTTGACGACATTCCATACCCCATTTATGCAATTCACTCTCTAGAGCCCATAAAAAGACATTAAACAACAAAGAGCTTTTTTAGCTTTTGGAATCGGTTCCAAGTCAGCCTTCATTTTCCGCCACTCCCTCACTTGCTTTTCTCAACACAGAATTCCCTACTTGCAATACTATTATTGCTCTCTTCTGCTCTTGACACAACCTTCATTTTGAAACCAGCCCCATATGACTGGTGTTTTTGTTTTGGTTCAAGAGTATCCATTTGTAATAGGATAAAAAAAACAAGACTTTGATAAAGAACTTTCATGGCAACCCCCTTCCCCACCAATGTGTTAGTCGGGAAGTCGGGGGAGTCCGTGTGGATGGGGGATGCAGGATGTAATTAACACAGAGGTCAGAGGGGAGAGGCGGAGTGCAGCCACAGATACATCCTTACCAGTTCATTTGTGGCGTAAGTGAATCACTACAGGTGCTTCTTTGAATTGGAGCTGTCCATGTCATAGGATGGCTCTGATTGGTTAGATGTGAGTAAACAAACATTCAAAGCTCTGCAGTGTCAGCAGGGCTTTGAATGAACAGCAGAGAAATGGCACCGCTAGACAACAGGTGCTAGTCCTATTATGGGGGGTGGGGGAGGGCAACGAGATGTTACACTTCGCTGGGGTACCACTGACCCGTGTATAAGCCAAACCCGGGTTTTTCAGCACATTAAACTCGGCTTATACACGAATATATATGGTATGTCTTGAAGATATTTTCCTCACAGTCTATGGCATTTATATTCACTTACTTAACAAGGTCTTTAGAACTATTTTAATTTTACATAGCATATATATATTTACCATATATGATTTTTTGGAAATCTTTTGCATTCCCCTCTCTGTGTTCCCTCAATTGCTCCTGTGCTCTTCTAGAAAATTTATAGCCTTATTTTAAATTTTTGGATGATTAGCTATCTTAAATTAATATGCATATGTTGTAGGGTAGCGGTTAAGATTCGATTTATTTTTCCAAATTGATAACTGTTGTATTAGTCCGGGTTCACTAGAGAAACAAATCTAGGGAGACTCATATGCATGTAATAAAGAGCTTTATATAAAGAGTCAGTGCACATTGAGAAAACATCCCAGCCCAGTTCAGATCAAGTCCATAAGTCCAATACTAGCCCATATGTCCAATACCAGTGTATAAATTCCTCTTCAGCCTCACACAACACATGCAATGACACTGAATGCAGGAAGATCACAGGCTAGTGGGTGGAAAGGCTTGTGGATTCAGTGGTGGTAGAAGCATCTCAGTGCTGGCATGGGTCTTCCTGTGGCTCCTCCAGCTCCAGGGCTCTGGCTCCATCAGCCTAGCTCCATGTGACTTGTCAACAGAAAAGTCTCTCAGGGAGAGTGCATGTGTTCCTCCTCCAGCGTGCTATTTATCTCCTTAGTGCCTCCAAATGAGGTCATCAAGCTGCAACCTGATTGACAGGCTAAACTCCAGCACTTCACTCAGAATAGTCTCAAGTTGACAACAGATTGTGTAACTACCACAACTGTATGTTCCAGCAACATCTGCTGATTAGATTTTCCATTTCTCATTGGATTGCTTTAGCACTGTCATAAAACAAATCATAAGTCCATAAAGTGTCATCTATCTTGTGGCTCTGTACTTGCATTTTCTCCTCCTTTGATATAGTCACGCATCTGAATACCACTATCATTCTGTCCTAATTGCTGTGCTTTTGGAGATCTTAAAGCTATGTAATGCTAGGTCATAACTTTTTTCTTTGTTTATTAACCAATTTTGTTTTGGATATTCAGCTTTCTCATGCATTTTGGATCAGCATTCAAATTTGTTCACCCCCCCCCCCCATTTTTTTTCTTGTGAGAACACCATAGGGATTGAAATGAATCTATAAAACAAGTTGGAGAAGAGTTGCCATCTTAGTAATATCAACTCTCATAATCTATCCTTCCTTTATTTAGTTCTTTAATTTTTCTCAGGAATATTTTTTTCAGGTTTTCAGTATAGAGATTTTATGTAGCTTGTTTAAGTTATTCCTAATTTTTTGTTTATTTTTTGAGCTGTCCTTGTAAGTGAAATTGCCTTAAAGATTTTATTTCCCAAGAGTTGCCACTGTATTAAAAGCAATTGCTTTTGTATATTGACCTTGGATCCTGCAACCTGAGAAAATTATTCATTACTTCTAATAATTATGCTGTAGACTTCTTGGGATTTTCTATATAAGTAAACATGTAATTTGTAAATAGAAACATTTATACTTATTATATTTTAACCTTATGTTTTTATTCATTTATTCTGCTTTTGTAGACAGGATGAGAGTGAAAACTCCTTTTCATGTTCCTGATTTTTAGGGGGGGAAATTGAGCTGCCCTATAAGATTCCTAAGGGTGCAAATCTTTATAGAAGCCATCTGCTACGTTTTTCTTCCATAGAGTAGCTCATGGATTTGAACCACAACTTTGTTGTTGGAAACTGCATGACTCCTTTTCTACCCAATAGAGGATGGCAAGATGAAGCCCCCAAGTCAGCCGAGTCGCTTATAAGAATGCAGTACCAACACATATTTCAGCCTAATGAAAATTCTGAAATGGAGAACCCATGGAAGCTATGGAAAAATAAATGTGCACTTGACAAGAATGTATATTCTTGGATCATTCTATAATGGAAAATACAAAATAGCTTTATAAAGATTTTATAATTGAAGGTGATTGGTAATTTTCTGACCATCTAAGGCTGTAATAGCACATGCCTTTTTTGTTTTTTAATTGTGGTCTTCCTGAGAAAATGTTTTCCTTTTGTAATTTTCAAAGTCTTTTATTTCTGACAGCCAGCTTTACCTTGAAGTTTACTTCATCTGATGTTCATATGACCACCCCATGTTTCTAATTATTACTGCCATTGTGGTGTGTCATTTCCTAATCACTTACTTTCAGCCGATTGTTTCTGTTTAAGGGGCATCTCTTTAGCTACATCTCATTTCATCTGTTCTGTTTTCTCTATATGTGTTTTGAAAATCTGGACATTTCAAGTTAAAACAGATATGTGATGAACTCATAAGCTAAACGTCAATTCCTTCTCATTAAAAAGGTTTTGTGATCACCCTAAACTTTTCTGTTTCTGGTAAGTGTTGTCCAAGTTGGATTGTCTTATGTGTGTTTGAGGTTTCTGTTTTCTGATCTAGAATTCACTTTACCAACTTTTATTCAAAATCCAAAACCATGGAATCCTTGCCAGCGGACTTCAAGGAAAGTCTCTGCTCCTATTTCATATTTGCCATTAAACTCTGGCTCTGGTTATGAGATGGTATAGACCTTTGCTTTTCTGCTCTGCTTGAGATCTTGTGATAGACAGGGTTCTCTAGAGAAACAAAACCTGAATGCTAATAATTATATATATTTATATAGATAACATAAATAAACAGTTGATTAAATTATAAAGCAGTACAAATGGCTCAGTGTATCTCACTCCCGTGAGACAGTTGTGAGACACTGGCAGTCCTTCAAGTCTTGAGGGCCGCCGTGTAGTCCTCTGTAGAGCAATTCAGGCTATCTGGGCACAGGCAGCAAAGAACAAGGCAGGTCACCAACAGTCAGCCAGATGACAAGGCCCAACAGTCCCCAGCTCAAGAGATGTAAATTCCAATGGTGTGGCAAAGCAGGTATTGAAGGAACTTCAAATTACAGCGACACAGTCCATGGGTTAGGTGTCTCACAGGTAGTGTAGCTTGCAATTTGAGGCAAAGAACAAGCAAGGCAGCTGTGCAATGGTCCAATAATCAAAGAAGAAGAGACAGGAAAGGCGAAGTTCACCGAGCCATTTATCTCTCCACCCTTCAATTAATCCCACATGTGTTTATTGGTCAGGTTGGCACAATAAACTAACTACCTCAGATCTTGTTTTGTTCTGTAAGATAATTGTTCTTTGTTCCCTATGGATGGGAGTATTTTAAATCATACGGGTGAGAAGACCCTCTTGCTACATTAATGCTGATCTGCAAAGCAGAAATCCTGTTGCCTAATTACATGACTTCCATAATAAATCAATGGTGGCAGTGTTAGACATAGCCCTGGATGCTGTAAAATTCATATTGGATAGAGTGCACAGATACCAACATGTGAATGGATTTATATAATAAGGACATAGAGTCAACAATTCTAGGAGATAAGGCCCATTTCAAAAACGCAAGATTTACATACAAATTGTGAAGAACCCGAGTAAACGTCCTTTACTTGTTTCCCTTTCTATTCCTTCTGTCACAATCAGAGTGCAAACACTTAACATTTTCAATGTTTCATTATATTTAAAATGTAGAAATCCAAAAGGACACTGAAACCTATATACTGTTTTCTCGACAACTAAAATAATGTAGAAGTAGTATGCTTCAAATTCTTTGTTGTAAAGATCATCGCACACACACAGAGATGAAAGGAAGCAAAACCATGCATTGCTGCCAGGACTCCTGTTCTTAGAGACACAGATGCATTCTGCGTGGAACGTGTTGAAGCAAGACTGTGCCGTCAGTGGATGGCTGAGATGAGCCCCCCGATAATACACTTGTCTTAGTCTCTGGAGGGCACCTTCAAAAACAGTTCCATTGAAAACAGTGGCTTCCAAAGGGATCAGCTGGGCTTCTCAAATTCAAGGCAGAGAGGTCAACTCAGAAGATGATGGTGACTCTGGCTTGTTTATTTGTGGATTACAAAGGAATGCTCTCGAGAGATTTTCCCCCCTAAGGACATAGAAAGACCTTGAGGACGTGTTAGAAGAAATATCGTGAAACTGGAGAATTGCATTGGCGAGGGAATGGCCAGAACTGTGTGACAAGGACCGTTCCCATCACAGTGACATGCCTACACACCAGGATCCTATTTCAATTCGTTTTCTTTTTCTTTTTCCAGCCCTGTTTCTCTATTGGGTAATGGCATTTATTACAAAGACCATAAAATTGGTTAAGGACTGGGAATCTGGCTGTGGAGTCTCCGACCTGCGTTTCTGCATCACCGGCATTATGGCCATCTTGAATGGACTCCTGATGGCTGTGGAGATCAATGTTATCCGAGTCAGGGTAGGTATCTAAAACTTTTAGTTGTGTTACTGGCATTGAACATTCCACTATTAAATATTACAACAACAATCCATTATGCACATATATTTAAGGAGATGGACAGAGATATATGTCATCTATCTATGTTATCATGAAGTAAGTTCCCTGAGCTTCAGGCCATTCCTCTTCCAGAAATTGCAGTAGACCTTCATTATGCATTGCTGCTCCAGTACACAAGTGGATGGCTTTGATGCACTGAAATTCATTCTCTCCGAGTTTAGAAGGCGCTAAGTTGAAATTCAGGGTCAGCTATGGAGGAAGGTCCTTCTCTACTTTTGTATCCTGCTTCCTTCTTACTTTCACTGACAAGAGCCCATTCTGACTCACAGGGACCTGTTGGACAGAGCAGAACTGTCCCTGGGGTTTCCTAGAGTGTAACTCTTTATGGGATTTGAAAGCCACCTCTTTCTCTTTCAGAGCACCTGGTGGCTTTCAGCTCGTCTCCCTATGGATAGCAGGCCAACATGTCTCCACTGTGTCACCAGGGCTCCCGAGTGAGCTCCAGTTTCCTTGGCATCTATCCTGCTCTGCTCAATTATTTGATCTCTTTTATCTTTCAAGAGGTTGACTTAAAAATACCAAAATCCAGCCCAAAGACCTGCTGCCATTGAGTGAATTCTGATTCACAACAACCCTGTAGGACAGAGTAGAGCTGCTCCTTTGGATTTTTGAGACTAAATCTTCTGGGGAGCAGATAGCCTCATATTTCTCTGGCAGAGTAGTTGATTGGTTTGAACCACTGACCTCTTGTTTAGTAGTCCAATGCCTAACCCATAGCACTACCGCCAATTCTCCTGTGGCTTAAAATACACTGTAATAATTTAGTCTCATTACCATATCAGACAACCTATCCCCTAATGGGATTATAACCACAGGCATAGATGTTATGCTTTACAATGCATATTTTGGGAGACATTACTAAACTCATAACACAGCATGACCCTAGAATCTACTGAATGCTTGCCAACCATTTTATGCAATTGATATTACAGATGAAAGTGTTTTCATCAGGAAACCCCGTCATTCATGATTAAATCAAAACACTGATAGGCTAGTGAGAATACTGTATTTTTAGACATTTTATATTGAAACAAAGATTATAAAGTTCAGTTTACTCATTCTTCATTAACAAAACAGCTTCCACGTAGAGAAATTGAACTCCAACATCCAAAGTAACATGGATGTGATTGCAAACCTGTTACACTTCCCACCACATCCTCTGTCATTTCTGTTGTCTTAAACGCTAGTGAAAGACATGGCTTTCTAGTCAGTACAGAGTTGCTGTGTCTGCAACACACCGTGGCAGCTCTACCTTGCCCTGAAGGGTCACAATGAGTTGGCATTGACTTGATGGCAGTGAGTTAGAGTTTTGGTGAGAGTTATAAGTGAGTGGCTTTTTAGTATTTATTTTACAATAGGGAACTTGAAATTGCCATGGGAGTCACAAAATACATGTTGTAATGAATAGTGAAAAGTAGTCCGTTAATATCAACTAAACCACAAAGCAACAGAGTGATTTAACAATGGTTTTGTTTAAAATCAAAGTAATGCAAAAACCTTAATTTTATTGACCCTGTCACAGGATATCAAGAAAGACTGTTTATTAGTAATTATTATCTTTATCATCTAATTGCATTTTTAGAATTAACCTTAACTAAATTAATTCTGAAATTCCAGCACTTCCTTAGCTAGTTAATAGGGTGACAAAGACTATTTCAGAGCAAGATGTAAAGAAGTATTAAAATAGGCTTTGAATACTTTGGCCACCAAGAGTGAAAATGTAGGGTTTTATTTGAAAAATATATGATGAAGAATTGGGTTTGTTGTTCATTGTGTAAAATTTTCTGCTTCAGAGATATGTATTCTTCATGGATCCTCAGAAAGTAAAGCCTCCGGAAGATCTCCAGGATCTGGGTGTGAGATTCCTGCAGCCTTTCGTTAACTTACTGTCAAAAGCAACATACTGGTGGATGAACACACTCATTATATCTGCTCATAAAAAGCCTATTGACCTGAAGGCAATTGGAAAATTACCAATAGCAATGAGGGCAGTAACAAATTATGTTTGCCTGAAGGATGCCTATGAGGAGCAAAAGGTAATCAGATGTCTGTTTCTCTTGTCCACAATTGTGGAGAATGTGTCTATTAAATATAAAGCCACGGCATTTATTTTTATGTCTTTATTGTTATATTATAGGTGGGGGTTTACATTACATTTCAGATTCCCAACTTTGTATTCAATAATTTAAGCTACTTATCTCCACCCCCCCCCCCCCACACACACAAACACACTCACACCCAGTAGTTTATCCCTCACCTGTGCCCTGATTCCTGTCCTCCCTCTTGTGGCCTCTATCTTCTATTAATCTATTTCATGTAACTTAACATGCATCAACAGTCTAGGAAAGGCACAACTTTTTAATAATTTCTCTAGTTAATTAAGTGGGAACTGACGGCATAGTGGGATATGCCATTCATTGATCTGCTGCCACAAAACCAGCAACTTGACCCCACTAGGTGCTCTGCAGAGGAAAGACGAGGCTCTCTGCTCCTGTAAAGATTTCCAGCCTCAGAGACCTTAGGGAGGAGTTCTGCTTTGCTTTCCATGGTTGCCATGAGTCAGAATGGACTTGGTGGCAGGGTGTTTATGGTTAAAATCGGGGAGATTTCCTTGACATCTTTTCCTGTAGTTTTGACCCACATTGATTGAATCATTGAGCAAAAACTGAAAGAGTTACTAACTCATGGGTACGCTGTCTTAATTGTCTAGTCAAGATAAGAAGCTTTGAAAGGAATTCTAAACTTTAAATGAAACTTTGACCAAAATTCAGATTTTGTAGTCAAAACTGGGGAAATGAAATTAAACAACAGGCACCATCTACCAACTATTTGTATCATTTTATATATGTACCCAAACTGTTTCCCTTAGTACTTGGTTTGAACATTTATAATTGCTGTAGATTTAAAAAATATGAGTCTCTGGGGTGCTTTCAGTTTATCTTGTTGTCATTCTGAATAATCATATAAGCTGTCCATAGGGGTGATAGATGCATTTTACATTGAAGCATCACCAAATATCAATATAATTTAGAATATTTAAAAAACATTAAAACTTTATTGAATTAGTATAAAATTTTTCTGGCTGCTCTAAATCAAGATCTACAAAACATTTATGGTAAATGATGAAAATGATCTCTGTGTTGTGTCACAGGTGCATTATGAAATTAATATTGCAGGAAATAGTTATCATAAGTGAACCTGAGTCATCTCTCTGCTTTCATCTTTGGGAACAGTATTGCATAATACTATGAAAAATTCTCTTCTAAAGTAAACCTTTACTGTATAGCCTAGCTTAGGTTTTCTGAATGCTCTTTAGAGTATAGATTAGTTTGAAATTTGTGTCTCTCTGGTCAATAAACTTAAAAAAATAATCAGATTAATTATTGAGTGTGAATTGAATGTGAAACTAAATTGCATTTTATCTCATTGATTAATGTCTTTAGTTAACTTTCATCTAACTGGGGCCCCCAGGGCTTAATTATTATGATGATTTTGGTCTTAAAATCTTTAAAACAAACAACTGTAGATACATGGAGCTGCAAGTTAGTATGAGCATATATACCATTCTTCAATTTTCATTTCTTTGAGAACTACTTGGGAAACACAAGTCTACCATAATTTGAAATATATTGATTAGCATTCATGGAGATGGGAATACCTGGAGGACACACACTTGAGGTTGGGATGAGCCATTTTGTTTAGATTTTAGTAATTTGATGGGTGTGGAACTCTGGTGTTATCGCGGGTTAAGCTTTGGACTGTGAACCACCAGGTCATAAGTTCAAAATCACCAGTCATTCCAAAGGAGGAAGATGTGGCTTCTCACTTCCCTAAGGAGTTACAGTCTTGGAAGGGGCAGTTCTTACCTATCCTATAGGGTAAGAACTTACCTGGCCTATAGCTATAGTCTCCACAGGGGCAGTTCTTACCTGTCCTATAGGGTTGCCATGAGTTGGAATAGATCGATGACAAGGAGGTTGTACTCCTTTTTTTGTTTGTTTGTTTGTTTGTTTGTTTTTGGCATTTGATGAGTACTTCCCTCATGATGTAGTGACCACAGATATGTTGACAGTCAGTGACATTCGTCAGTAACATGGCCTTCCCTCTCCTCACTGCCTGGAGTCAGTTCTGACTCACAGCAGTCCTACCATTGCTTTTGTGCATGTCTGAGGATGTAAGTCTTTACAGGAGCAGAAAGCCTCGCTTTTCTCTCCTGGAGTGGCTGGTGGCTTCGAGCTACTGAACTTGTCATTAGGAGTCCAACATATAACCCAGTATGCCACCAAGTTTCCTTTAGTGTGCCTTTCTCCATATACTTCTATTTAATCATCGGGACGATAGATATACCTTTTCTTGATCAAAGGGGATTAAAATGAACTTAGTTTTCAGACTGTTTGGGGTCCTCATTCAGATGTGTTCAATAGCTGCCGCGGACACGGACTCCTGGGGATGCAGAATTACGCACACTGCGCTCAAAGGAGAGGGCCCTTGCTGGTGCCGTGGGTTGGGTGCTGGTTCGCTAATCACAGACAAAGAGTTTAAGTCCGACAGCTGCTCTGTGGAAGAAAGATGAGTCAGCTCCAGGAAGAGTCACAGTCTCAGACCCCCCACGGAACAATTCTATGCTGTCCTGCAGGGCTGTTGTGAGTCAGAATTGAGTCTATATACTAGAAGAAATTCATTTTCATTTATTTGTAAATTTGTAGTATTTTAATATATATTTTTAAAAACCCACTTTCCCTTGATTCTGGGATAAATTCCTGTTCTACTAGATTTTATTTTGGTTTATCTGTTTTTTCTTCCAGAAAAAAGTAGCAGATCACCCAAATCGGACTCCATCGATATGGTTAGCAATGTATAGAGCTTTTGGACGGCCGATTCTCCTGAGTAGCACATTTCGTTATCTGGCTGACCTGCTGGGTTTCGCTGGCCCTCTCTGTATTTCTGGAATAGTTCAGCGTGTGAATGAAACCCAGAATGGAACAAATAATACAACGGGAGTAAGTTCACAGTGCTATTGAAAGGAAGCATGTTATTGGCAGATTTCGTGTAATTGTCATTTTTAATTCATGCATTTTTATGAGTTGAAGCAGGCTCATTTACACAGAACTGAGTTCTTTTTTCAAAAGGAAAGTTGTTCTCATTGAGAAAATAATGTATTTATGTTTTCACTGAATGATTCTGGCCCACAAAACTGTTTCTCATATTCGGAGGCTTTACGCATGCAATGAACACACACTATGCTCACAAATTGCACACCGATGATTGTCTTTGATCTCTATAGTGATCTCTCGAAGCATTTTTATGGCTTGAGGACATGAAGGGTAGCCGAGTCACTCTCTACAGGCCTGTGACCAATAGTAACAGCAATGTGATTTGTAACATGTATACTCTTCTTTCTTACTAATAAGAACCATTACCCTGTTTCACAATGATGGAGACCAGGGGCATTATGTTTTTAATCGAATATTATGTTTCTATTATGAATATAAAACCTTGTCTTTGCAATTCTTAAGAAAGTCTGTAGTGTGGATTTCTAGGATGTCCTCCCTCCTAAGAATTTATTCTCTAGCATCACAGATCAAAATGCTAAACCAATTGGATCGGTTGTTTTTTTTATTCCCTGAACTTGATTTCTACCCTTTTCCTTCACCTATTGAATCATATGCAGTCAACATTGCCCATTCAGTGAGGCTTTTTTGGGCCATCCTAGTTAGAATTTGCCTCTGCTTGGTGCTCCTCTAACACACTGTTCATTTCACATGGGCAGTTACTACATATACTATTTATAATGAAGCCTATCAATTGCTTGCCTTTTAAGTTGTATATAATTGAATGTATTTTTGGTGATTTTTTTTCCCTGCTAGCCAAATTGAAAAGGAGCGTTGGTGCTGTAGTGGGTTAAGTGTGAGATCACTAATCACAAGTTTAGTCGTTTGAAACTACCAGTAGCTTTGAGGCTTCCTGCTCTGGTAAAGATTTTCAGATCTACTTTGCCCTGTGCGGTTGGTAGGAGCCAGTGGACTTGATGGCAGTGAGAGAGTCTCATTACTTCCAGAGCTCTAAATGGCACCGCCATTTTTGTCATCACTCTTCTTACCCATGCGTCTTTTCTGAGAGGGTACAGGGCCGACACATTTGTGTATATCCTCAGGAATGAGCGGGAAGGGACCAGAGTCGCCTTTTACTGAAATGAACCCTGACAAAAATGAAGAGTTGCCAAATTGGCATACTTTATTTACTTCCCCTCTCTTTTAACAAACAAGTCGATGTGGCTATCAATACCAATGGGAATTAGACATTTTTCTATGTCTTTTTGGTGATTTCAGGCACATACCCGCTAAAGTTTCATTTTCATTCGTTACATTTTGGCACTAGAGGTTTCACGGGGGAGAAATCATAGCCAAACCACCAATGTTATCATTTAGAAGGCACTTCATGTACAAACATTAATATATTTGAAAGCTAGAAAAGTCAACTGTGTAAAATGATTTTAAAATCGGTCCAGTTTTGTCCCATTGAACTTGTTGATTAGTGTTTCTCTTTGAGGATTCTACTACTAAATTAGAGTCTGAATAAACTGCTGTCATTTTAGATGTTACCCCTAGTTTAGAGGTTAGTGCTTCCCAGTTTAGAGGAAAAATGCATCTTGGCAGAAAATAGACTGGTTAAAAAATTGGTTCCATCCAAACCCACCATTTGGCTACAAATATCTATTACCAGCAATACTTGGAATTCCATATATTGAGTTGGTTTATATTTGTTTATATGGATTCTATTGGGGGGGCAGTTGCATTGTGTGTGGCTCATTTCACTGCTATCTTATGAAAGCCTTTAGTTTTGATGATATTTAAAACCATGTATTTTCATAAGTATGAACTGCCCGCCTAGCGTCTGAAAAGACACGTGTTGATTTATTCTTTCTTCTGGGACAAGATTTCAGCAACCCTCTCATCAAAGGAGTTTCTTGAAAATGCCTATGTTCTAGCTGTGCTTCTCTTCTTGGCTCTTATTCTGCAAAGGACCTTTCTGCAGGCTTCCTACTACGTGACCATAGAGACTGGCATTAACCTCCGTGGAGCTCTGCTGGTGCGTATGACTGACCTGTGAGCACTCCTTGTTGCTTGAATATCCCCTCAAGCAGCTTGCTGGAGGCTTCGTTGTTGTGGGTCTGAGGTGCGAGTGAGTCCATTCCTATTGGTAACACAATGCGGCAGTCAAGCATCCTTCAGGGTTTTCTTGGCTGTGACCTTTGCGGTCACGCTGGGTCTGAATCAGCTTGAGAGAACACAGTTGCCACAAGGATAACAATCTTTCTTGGAAGTAGAATGCCAGCAATGTCTCCCACAGAGCTGCTGGCCAGGGTCGAGTTGCCAAGCACTCAATGAGCTGCCGGGTGCTTTAACATCGCACTACCGGGGCTTCTTAGAGGATTTGCAATGACTTCAGTTTTGTTACGTTACTTAACTTTGATTTGAATATCACAACATCAACATTTTAAGGAATTTAATGAAGGTAGATTATGCTGAAAAATGCAAAAATTTTGCTTTTCATTATAAATGAAAGCTTCTCTATTTTCCAGTAGAAAATGATGACATGTTTCCTACTAAGGATTTGATCATGAGGAATCTCTGTCCTGAAAAATGCCGAACTTTCTATGCCACTCTCAACCCCCTGTGTTAAAAATGACTTTTACAGTGATATATTGATACTATTTTCAAACATTTCAATTTCTTATCTCTATTTCTATTTGAGCAAGTGCTTATGTCTGAACTTGAAGGTAAGATTTAATAACAATGCTAGGAAAAATCTCTCTTCTGCTGAAGTATGAAAGTAACTGGGCTAAAATGAAAATGGCGGTTGCTTTCAGATGATGCTATGGGATATGGATTGTTTTCTTCCTTTATTTCAAACAGTATAAAAACATTTGGAATGTTATCATTTTCAATAAAAATAAATGAGCATAATTTCATTATCAAATTGGGAACTCCAGTCATCCTTGATTCTTGTTCGTCCTTCCTTCAGGCTATGATCTACAATAAAATCCTTAGGCTCTCCACATCGAACTTATCCATGGGTGAGATGACCTTGGGACAGATCAATAACTTGGTTGCCATTGAAACCAATCAACTCATGTGGTTCTTGTTCTTGTGCCCAAATCTCTGGGCCATGCCTGTTCAGGTAGGTCAATGTAAGCAAGGTTCTCATTTTCAGAGAAAAATAAAAGCTAAGGAATCAATGTAATATTGTTCTAAGTAAAAATAGACCATTGGCATATGCATGAACATTATTATGCCCTCTTCATTAGCGAGGAAACTAAGACTCAGAAATGCTAGAATAGAGGTTTTTACAAGTGGGACTCGACATTCCACTGCTCTGCCACTGGTTCCTTAACCTCTTGGAGTATTGTTCCCTCTTATTTGCTTCATGTAATATAATATAACTATTATTATAGAATAATATAACATATATAATATAACTATGTAATTTATAATAAAATATAATTGTTAAGAGTAAATAATTTAATAGGCACAAAACACTTAGCAGGTGCCTAGCCTTTCCTAGTCATTCATAAATTGTTAGTTGTTTATTGCCCAAGGACACCCAGGTCACACAATTCAAGATTTGATGCCTTTCACAGTGACAAGCCTATGACCCTTTCAAAACCAGAGCAACTGCTTCAATCCATCTCATAATTCCAACAACTGGTATATTATAAACTACCTGATCTTATAAGGCAGCAGGGATACTGGCAAGCTAGGGGGAAATCTAATTCATTCCTTGGAAAGAACCATTTTAGTGAAAGCATGAGGTTTTCCCAATCAGATAAAAGTGGCAGACGTATCCAATTTTGTCTCTTTTTGTAAATGGAACTTAAACTGTAGATGTTATTTCTCTCCTATGTCCTTGCATGCTCAATATATTAAAGTACACAACAAAGAAGAAATGCTAGTATTTACATTTTATGTTTGCCTTGTCATAATTAAAAAAGTCCAAGCTAAATAAGAGTGTATATCCTGCAGCGTGCATGGCGGAATATTAGCTTGAACATAGATTTTAGCTGATGCCATGGCTGTGCACTTCAGCGTAGGTCTGTGTGCTCTAAACATTCACCAAAAGTCTCAGGCTGCTTCTGAATGATTGCATCGTGGTGATGATGTTAAAGAATTTTCTGTTTTGATTGGAATTACTCAAGTGTCAAATTGGTTATTCAGGAAGCACATGCTACTGCCTTCAGAAACTGCTATTCGTATGTTTTCATTGGCTTAGAAGCATGGATTACTTGCCTGAATGCCATGGAGACACTTCATTACTTGACATTTGGGGCCACTGTGTGCTGAGCTACTAGGCAAACATCACAGTGGGGAGAATGTTGTTGCTGCACGTGAATGGAGGCTGACCTGGGCTGATTTCGTGTGGGAAGAGTTGAACTGCTCCATAGAGTTCTCCAGACAGAGTGACCTTTTGGACGCAGAGCACCATGCCTCAACTTATCCTTGGAGGCTGCTCTGGGAGGATTCGAACCCCTAACCTTTTGACTAGTCATTGAGTGCTCAATTTTGTGCACCACCCAAGATTAAATCATGAGCTTTTAAAAGGAGAAGGAAAAAGTAGTGAACCAGAAGGATTAACTGTGGATTTGGGGAAAATAATTTTTAAAAAATAAGTGAAGTAAGATTGGATGCCAATGATAGCTGTTTTCCAGCTTTAGGTAGAGCTAACCTTTTTGTCATTAAGTGACTCTCCAGGTCATTAAAGAGGGGCGGAGCTCACGCCACATCCCCAGTCACACACAATCACCCTGTCCTTGCTCACAGTACGATGGCCTCTACTTTCCCTCCTGCAAGCTGTTGAAAAGCAAAGTGCAATTCCAAGAGATGGACTAGAACATGGAATGTCAAATTTATTATGGGTGACAACATGTTGAAAAAGAGGGGGAAAATATCCCATGTCCTTTTAAAAATGTGCACAGGGCTTCAGAAGGTGGCCAGAGTCATGGGACTGATGTGTAACTTTGTGTAATAAACTGATTTGCCACCCGCTGTACAGATCATCGTACTAAAAATAAATTCTTACCACTTAGCCTCTCCTGAATAAATCCTACTCAAGCCTGACTGTCATAGTTGTGTTGTCTTCTAAATCAACTTAATAAAATAATTATTGCGCGCAGCATATCTCGGGAGGATGAATCGTCTTTTCACCCAGCAGCGCCCGTTTCCTCTGCCCTGTGTTCCTCTTCCCAGGTCATCATGGGGGTGATCCTCCTCTACAACTTGCTTGGGTCCAGCGCCCTGGTTGGCGCGGCTGTCATTGTGCTGCTCGCGCCCATGCAGTACTTCATCGCCACCAAGTTGGCCGAGGCTCAGAAGAGCACTCTGGTAAGGAACATCTTTTGGAAACTTGATTAGAAGGATCAGGCACTGCTATTTTGTTTTAATATAGGAAGTGAATGCATCCCACTCAGGTTCCTTTGGAAATCTGCCGTTCCTTCGGCTTCATGTCAGTTCTGATGCAGCCGCTGTGTAATCTCCAGGTTGCACAAACACACCCTCAAAGTGGCTGGCGACTTTTCAGACTTGATCAGCTAAGAGTTCCACGTGCCAGAGTCACCACCATTCCTGATGTTTTAAGTGCTGAGAGGTGATGAGCGGAAGCCTGGTTTTAGATCATTTAGGAAAAGGATATATTTAAGGGGACTTGGAGGCCATTGTCACTTAATGACAATGAAGAGCTGGATCAAAGGACAAGGACAAGGTCAGGCCGGGGGCTTCTGAATTGAAGTTTCCCAGGGTCAAATCGAGCCACGTCGTGATAGATGGAGTTGTATGGAAATGTTTCAGCGGCAGCTGTTCTGGTGGAAGATGCTCTTGGTCAGCTTGGCAAGTTAGAACCCTCCCCCCCCACCCCACTATTGACCTCTGGCTCCAGTTTGCCGTGAAATCATTTCATCTGAGCAAGAGTTGGCTTCCTTTTAAGAAATAATTGCAAAGAATAAGATTGTTGACAGCATATTTGAAAATAAAGTTTGAATAAACATGAGCAAGTCTGTCTGTCTATAAATCAGACACAAATGGTGAGAGGCTGCCACTGACACAACTGTTTCTCAAGCTGGTGTTTCCACGATTGCCAGTGCGCCGCGCGTCGCAGGAGTGGTTCCGACCACTTGTTTTTCTGCTGTTACGAGGAGATGAGTCATTACGTTTGCCTGAGTCACCAACTCTTCTTATTCTTTCACACAAATATAGAAAGGGCGAAGAACGGGATCATAAAGCAACCCAACCATCTGCCTTGAATTTAGGCACTCATACTTCATTGATTACTTTGTTGAATAGTCATTTAATAGGGCACCTAAGTGCCTGTGGTCCCAGTGGCCCAGGGATGAAGGATTTGGTTGCTAACTAAAGAGTGGTGAATCGAACCTACTGTCTGCTCAGTGGAGGAAAGAAGGAGCAGTCCACTTAGGTCAGGATGGACAGCCTTTGAAACCGTGGGGAAGTTCTACTCGGTCCTGCTGGCACTAGGAGTTGAAAGGGCTGCAGTGGTGAAAGTTGCTGTTATTGTTTTTCTTGGTCTACACCTTAAGTCTTTTTAGAGACAAACAATAACAACAACAAAAAACCCACCAGCTGTTTACTATTTTACTTTCTTCCATCTCTCCTTTATACCTGATCTTGTTTCTTAATATGTAACAAGTTGTTTTATAAATCTGGCTAATTGGTCTTATATGAAATGATTCTGTTGGTGGGGGAGGAAGCAGAAATCGCTGACTGTCTGCTACACATCCCTCTACAATGACTTCAAGTGGATATTATTTGGTAATGCAAATTTAGACTAGACCTTAAAGTTTACCAGATGTTTATAAAGTATAATAGACTTGATGTCGATGATTGTATTATGAAGATGCCGTATAAACACCCATAAAATAATACCCTTATATTCTGTAAGACACAAAGTGGCTTTTCTTAAATTTATTACTTACCTTATACTAAGAATGAGTGATAATTCTGAAGGAATACCATGATGTAGATGTGAGAAAGGTCCATGCAAATTTTCTTTATCATGTCTCTGAATTTATGCACATATTAGCTGCAGGCATCATTCAAGAAAATCATGCAAAACTGATGAAATTGCTTATAGTTAAGCAAAAGGAACAGACATAAAAGTTCTTAGCTGCAGAGAAATGTTAAGGTCATTTCATTCAACTTCATTTTAAAGTTGGAGAGACTGAGGCACAGAGAGTTTAGCTGCCTCTGGGAACCTCTCGATTATTGTTCATGAAAAAGCCAATAAAACATCAAGATCTCCTCAACGTCTGTCTACTACACAGGACAGAAGACTGCATGCACCTTGCCTTATCTTTCTACCTTTGCGTTATAGGATTATTCCACCGAGAGACTGAAGAAAACCAACGAGATACTGAAAGGTATCAAACTTCTGAAGCTGTATGCCTGGGAGCACATTTTCTGCAAAAGTGTGGAAGAAACAAGAATAAAAGAACTATCCAGTCTGAAAACCTTTGCGCTTTATACCTCACTCTCCAGTAAGTCCGCTGTCTCCAGGGAAAGGCGGTGATAAGCAGAAACCCAAAGAGGAGACCTGTTCAGTTTACGTTATGATCAATGAGATGTTCGAGTAAATAAAGGACACTCATTTATTTTCTTGACATGTTCCATCCAATAGCCCTTAACCATATAGTTCTATTTAATTGAATGAGCACAATACGCCCAGGCCCAAAGTGACATGGTCCTGAATTTGATGGCTTGGATGTTACTTGTCCTTAGACAAGGTGCGTTACTCCTGAAATCCTTAGTTCATCTCTCATGTCAAAACAATAGTGATAATTGTACCTATAACTGAAACCCTTTAATCTGCTTCTATTGGGATGGATAGTTGGTTTCCAGCATGAAATTGTTTATTTATATAGACCAGAATGTGTTTTCATTTATCTTATCCTCAAGCATATGCTTCCAAATTATCTGTAGTTTTTTTTGTTTGTTTTTTAATTTCTGATAGTTTTTGACTTTCTGTTTTCTTCAATAGTACAGTTAAGAGTCAACTTTGTAAACCGAGGATGAAAATGACCAATATTTCCAGGTGAAGAGAGCCAAACTTCTTTCACAGGAAATCCATTTTGACCTTACCTTTTCAATATTTTCTTAAACATGAAGTACATTTTATCCTCCACTCTAATTTTTAAAAAAGCGATTGTTGCGGCATGTTTTCCTCAGAGCTGGACACGCAGTGCCTTCGAGGACCATGCATCCATGTTAGTGCAGTCACCCAGACGATGCCGAGCAACTCCCGTCCGTGTCTGCTCTGAATTGTCTGTCACTTTTGCACATCTCGTTTGCTCCCAGACGGTTTACCACTCAGGCCTGAGTGATTATAAAACGCCTCCTTTATGAAATGGATTTAGAGAAACTACTTAGCTTATGAAGCCCATTTATTGCAGTCCTCATGTTTAGATTAGTTCAAAATGAAAAGTTTTGTGTTTCAGCTGTGAACTGGTCTAACATGGAGGGCCGGACATGCTAAAGACAGTACAATTGATCTCTCCTTGCCTAGCAGTACTCTAAGCTGATTGCTTGCACTCTACCTTTATTTGCAATAGGCTATAGTTCGCAGAGAGAGCGTGTATGCTGCCAGAAATGGTGACAATGCCGCTAGTAATATTAATAATGAACTATACTGAGTATATACTTAGCTATATCCATAAGAAACTGTATATATATACACAGTTTATAGATACATAATCTCAGGATATATATATATAATCTCATTTACCTGTCAGAGTACTTGAATGACTTCATTCTTGTGGGTTCCAATAAGATGATGCATAGACTGTCTTTAGAAAATCCCTGGAACATACAAGCACTTCATTGATTGTAGATGGAAATATTGACAAGGAAACTTGAACAGAACAAATGCTAGTAAAGTTGACCATCCATCTCTGCTTTTACACGAGTCGGTGGTCTTGCCACTTGAGATCATATCTGGAGCAGGGAATTGATTCTAGGAATTCATTTCTTAGTCTTTAGTGGCAAACGGTCACTTGTCGCTTTCACACGTTGGGAAAAGGCAAGCGGAGACTG
Source organism: Tenrec ecaudatus (assembly GCF_050624435.1). Classification (NCBI taxonomy): domain Eukaryota; kingdom Metazoa; phylum Chordata; class Mammalia; order Afrosoricida; family Tenrecidae; genus Tenrec; species Tenrec ecaudatus. The sequence continues at coordinate 109,778,962 of NC_134535.1, forward strand.
TTTTATTTTTCTCCCTGCACTTTGATAGAGTTTTATATGGAGAAGTGGAAATAACCTGGAACTTCCACCCCAGAAAGATCTGTGTTTGAATCCAAGGCCCATCGCCTGCTTGTCTGGAAGCTTGCATGTTCCTCCCTTTTTCTAAACTGCTTCCTCATAATTGTGCGAGGCTACTGCGGTCAGTCGAGACGATGGGTAAAGTACGACCAGCATACCTTAGTCACTGTGAGCTGTTGAGTACTAACAGAGGAAGTGATAGTAAGCACAGAATGAAAAGCCAGAGTGTCTGGATTTGAATCCCCACAATGTGGTCTTGAACTTCTCATTCTCAGCTTTATCATGGGATAACGAGTGCCTGTTATCTCTGTGCAGATAGCTATACAAATGACTTCTAAAGAGCAGTGTTTGTTCTCATTGTGCTTCAAAAAGAAACTTTGTATTTGAGGATGCATAATAGAAAAATTAATAATGGCTCATGATGAGGGGGAAAAGAAGCAACTACATGTAGAAACTATAGGGAAGATGGGTAAAGAAAGAGGATACAGACAGAAGCATGGCTCCTCGTCTGCATTTTTGTGAAGCTCAGGTGGGTGTTGGGGTTCCTTGTATCACACAGCAATTGTATTGAGTAAGTGAGTCATACCTGGGCTTGCACAAGCTCCTCTGTCTGCTCTGTGCTCTGTGCTCTGGTAAGGAGAGCAGAGGATGGATGCTGCTCCCTCTACTTAGGGCCAGGAAAACTAGGGTCTAGCATTTGCATGATCATTGCCTTGCTTCGTTACCAACAATTTACTCAATGTTTTGGGCTTTCAGTTCCTAAAATTCCCTGGTTTGTAGCTACAAATAATTCATTTGGCCTTTTATTTCATCTATGCTTTCCAAGTGCTAGTATTTTAGCCTAAATTAAGAGTATTTTTAATTTCAATTCTGTTTACCATTCACATCAAAGGCTAGTTAAATATTTTCCTTCAGAGATGTCTAAACCAGCAGATGACCCAGGATATGGAATTATTTTTTAAGGGAAAATTAATATCACTTTTGAAAAAGGAACTTGAAATTATATCAATTTTTTAAAAAATCTGGGTAATACCCAATATTCATTTATTTAGTTAGATTAGTTGACTAAACCAAACAACATACTAGTTATGCACGTGACCAACCCTCATGTGTTAAGTTGTCTTAACACAATCACATTATGTGAATAATTTGCCTCATTGTAGGGATATTTCCTTTGTAACAATTCATAAGAATTCTTCTTCAATAAAGAAAACCTTTTCTGGTTAAGAGTAATATGTATTAGCTCATATAACTGTTGTCAAGGAAACATCAACTGGGAAATGTTTGTGGGCGCCAGACAAAATATTGTTTAACTCACTTGGTCCTTCCTGTCTTCAAGAAAAATTAATGTAATAATAGTTGATTCGTTAAAGCTACTAAAAATATTTTCACAGTTCGATGAATCTAATATAGTTGATTTCTTTCCACAGTCTTCATGAATGCAGCCATTCCCATAGCAGCTGTTCTTGCTGTAAGACACTTTTTCTTGCTTTTATAAATGGAACCAACTCAGTGTTTAAAAATGATTGATGAACAAGAAAGTGTGGGTGGTCATATACATGACCGCATCTCTGTCATTTGCTCAAATCCATACTTTTTTAACTGAGGTAATATAGGCATTTGGTACCAGAAAAGTATTTCTTGGAAGAGCGTGTCCTGTGCAGTAGGGTGTTTAGCAGCACGCATGATTGTACCTATGAGATGCCAGCAGCACCCCGTCAGTGATACTAACGTAAGATGTTTCCAGTTATTGCCAAATTGCCTTCCTTGAAGCACCTGAGCAGCATAGTGCTTCTAGCATCCTCTTCTAGCAGCATGGTAGTGCTACATCCACAACTGAAATGGTAAATGGCTTCATGAGTACATTTCATAGAAAACATGACAAACCCAGCTGCTAGTATTGTTGTTAAAATATAAGTAAGTTTGCACTGGACATGCATGTTCTCAATTTAAAAAAACAAAAGGGCCCATAACAGAGAGCTAAAAAAAATGAAAAGTTTGCTTTTTCTCTCAGAAAATTTAGTACTGCCTGGAAGGAGCTTCGATGGTTGCATGAGCTCTGCATTCTTCCCCCAGTTATTGCCTCCACTCAGTAATTTTACAGAAGTCAGTTTCCTTGTCTGAAAATAGTCTTTCTGTCCTTTTCGTGAATTTATTGCTAAAACAATCCATCAACCAATAATCACTGTACCCCACAGTGATGTTTGACTTAGAGTGTAATTTAAATGAAGTAGTTGTTGCCTTCGTTTCAATGACACAGTGGCCCAGCAGACGGGGTCAGGTCTGTGGGGCTGGATGTACGCACTGTGAGACGTTCTCTCTTTACAGACATTTGTGACCCATGCCTACGCCAGCGGGAATAATCTAAAACCTGCAGAGGCCTTTGCTTCGCTCTCCCTCTTTCACATCCTCGTCACCCCTCTGTTCCTGCTCTCCACAGTGGTCCGATTCGCAGTCAAAGCCATCATAAGGTATGTCCTTCGGAAACGTCAAACTCTTTGCTTGATTGTCAAATAATAGGTCCTGTTGGCAGGGAGTCGGAAAAAGCGGGAGAAAGAACCTACTTTTGCACAGAGATAGCCATTGGCCGATCTTTGATATTGCTATGCTTCAATCATTTAGTTTACATAAAGAATAATTATTTTAAAATACAAATGTTGATCACACATGCTTTTTAGCTCTATATTCCACTTGTTTTCAAAGTATTTTCCCCCTCATTAAAATTTTATAATTCGTAGTGCTTTAAGGTTTTATGATTTTTCCATGGCAAACCTTCTATTTGATGATGCCCTTTCATTGGGCATTTAGCACATTTCTATTTTGTTGCCAACTTAAATAGCAATGAGGGAAACATGCTTGTTTTCCTTTGACCTTTTCTCTGATTATTTTTTCTAGGCTAGCTCTCTGGGCTTGTGGATATTAGATCTAATATGGTACACATCTTTTAAGGTCCTCGATGAGGATGGCTTTTGTTGCTTTCAGTTGAAAATGAAAAGTTGCACACATTTTAAAGACTACTTTTTAAAATGAATATGCCAGTTTATACACGCATCACTGGTGATGGGGAGTACACCTTAGTACATATTTACTGCTTTAATTTTATTTTAAGCTGACAAAAGTAAAAAGTCAGGGCTTATTAGTCTCTGCAAAACAATTGATTAGTCTTGTAAATTTATCCACTTTTATCTTAAATGAATCATTTCATTGTGGCTTTTACAGCTCTTGCACATCAATTATATCAAGCACATTTGTACATGTGTTGCTATCATCCTTGTCCTTCTAATTGAGCCCTTGGTATTAGCTCCTCTGTTTTTGCTCATTTAAAATATGCTTCTGTAGTATTTCCAACCAAAATTGTCTCAGACTTACAATTTTCCCCAGTGCACAAATTGGAAACATAGAAGTGATACGATGATGTCTATTTCCCCAAGATTTTTACTCATATTACATAAGCACAATCTCAATCTACATTATACTACATGGTCCATACCAGAGTCTGTACTATACAATACTCTTATAAACAAGGAAACCTTAAAGTAGTATTTTTGCCTTTGCTATAAGATTATAAAATGCTTTTAAATAGTCAATAGCATATTTATATCTTTCCCTTGAAAAGCTTACCAAGATGTGGTTTACTGAAGGAAAATGGGAAGATGAGGTCCTGCGTATGTAAATCAAGCTGTTGCCACCTACAGCTAGATAGACTATCTCTGAAAGGTTTTTAGAATGATATCATTTTCCTGATATTTATATCATATTGAGAAAACTAGCATTTCAGATTAAAAACACACCCAAGCCTCTCATTTTAGGACGTAGCTTATCTTAAAAAGACAGTTGCCTTCAATCCGATTCTAACTCAATCGTATGTTGGTCTCATGCGTGTCAGAGCACCCCTGGGTAGCTCAGGGTTTTCCAAGACCCTCTGAAAAGGCTAGCACGTTTAACTTTTTGGTTAGCAGCCTGGCACTTTAACCTCTGTACCATCCACGGACTCATCTAAACATTGACTTAACAGTGGCTTAATATTCGATAGCATTAAAATGCATATGCATGATCTGATTCTCAGCCAAGTTCTAATAGGACTCACTAGGAGTCTGATTATTTCAGTCCTGGTCTCTAATGCACGCCATTAGAAACCGGTTCTGGAGCTGTTCGAGTTTCAAGCTCAGACACTCACTGTCTTTTCTGAGTGCTCACTTCCTGACACACTTGTACGCATCGCCCGTAGCACCACTTCCAAATTAGGCAGCGCGCTGGAAGGGAAGCGCCTTGGAGCAGTAAACTTGATAAATGGCCAGGGTCTGCTATTTTGGACCTTATTTTCATTTTCTCCATTTAACAGCTGCCCCTTACATGGTTGCACTTTTCACTGGAACCTGACTTCCTGCTACAAATGGAGATGGAAAGCAGTTGATCATTTAGAAAGGAGAAATCTTCTCAAATCAGCAATGACCAAGCATCAAAAGAGCGTTAGGAGACGTCTGAAAAACAAACACAAAGTCTAGGAATGGGCTCCCGATCCATAGGCACACGGTTTGGCGGAGCCAATTCTGGTACAGCTGAGAGTGGAGAACATTCCCTTATGTTTCTGCATAGCATTCTCCCTTTTGTACCACCGAGAGGAAAGGCATTTGCCAGTTTGCGAAACACAAGTCTGGTTTCAGGGCTCTGCTCCAGCTAACCCAAGCCATAGGCCAAGTAGAATTTGGTATAAAAACGTCTCCTTTACAGAGAGTTTCGGTGGTTGATTTGTGGCTTCCTCAGAGGTAGCTGGTCAGAAGAGGAGGATAATCCCCCACCTCCCTGTCCCCTGTGTGCTGATTCTGGGAACTCAAGTGAGCCTTTTCCCAGTGCTGCCTGGGCTCGACATTTCTTCTGTGCCTGGAAACCCATGATCTTTCTTCTATGCCAGTTGGCCCACAGCTAGTTGAGCAGCCTGTTTATAATGGGAGACTTTGGTCAGCTTTTTTGGAACCTTCTCCTCAGGGCTGTGGACGTCATACCACACTGTTCAATGCCTTCAGAAACGGGGTGTGCTTGAATGGAGTTGGCTTCCCGCATGTAAGAGACTCAAACTTCTTTACTGTGGGAAAATTCTAGATATATAGCATTCTGATGCAAGAAAAGTCTATGCTTCCTTTTCTCAATGTTTAGCTTGTTAGCCAATGTTCTACTCATGGTGCTTGATGGGTGGGATTGCATAGACGATACGTAAGGACAATGAAAAGAAGGCGATCATGATTCAAGGTATTTCCTCAAAGTCGTGCTTTTCTAGATCTTTCTGAACAGAGTGGCCCAGTCTGCTTTTGTAAAGAAAGACCAGATGAAGGAAAGAGACTATTATGTGAAAAACTAAAATAGTCTAAGTCAGAGCAATTTTTCAGGATGTTTGCCTCGCTTTTACACTTTAGCTGTAAGGAAATGATTTATGTATCATGTTTTTCTGGAGGATATTGTAAGGATAAGCTCCAGTTGTTGTATAGTATCCTTTATAAATAATTTGCGTGTAGATTTCTGGTATTTGATGTATAATGCAACATCTACGTCCAAAGATGTTATTTGCCAAGGAGGAAAAAAAGCAGCAGCAGCAACAACAAAACGGCCACATTCCTTGCTTTGTTGGAAAGCCACTTTGAATCCTTCCTCGCATGTGCTTCCCAAAGGAATGTATGCTTGGCTAGTCTCCTGCACTTACCTTCAATCAAGTAAATTGTAACTGATATTTATCATAGAGCATGCATATCCTTTGGCCTGGCCCCTGTATTTCGGTTTAGAGAATTTCATATTTCTTACAAGAAAAACATATAACTGCCAACAATAAAATCAGATATTCCCAATCAACGTCGTACTTCTCCAAGGTTTTCCAGCTGTGTCTAAACACCCAAAGTGAAATCTGAGAAATGAAAAAAATAACACGCGTGGCTAAAAGCTTAAAATGTTGTCAAATTATCTAAATGAAATGAAAAATTAGCAAAAGATTGTACTCTGACGAGGGTTGAGACAGGACAACAAATTGCCCGTGTTCCGTCCCTGGCTCTGCTGGGGGAGTCGATCTCAAGCACCCGAGTCTGTCACCATCACTCAGCGTCCTCCTTTGTCAGGGTGGCTCTGTAATACCTTCTGCTCAGTGGGGTTGAGATACTTAAATGAAAAAAACAAACAAAAAAAACCCACCAAAGATCTCCAGCCCATTACCTAACTATTTTAGTATTTGAAAAATCTCCATTTGCTTATTTCAAATGATGGTAAATTAGCTGTGTTAGACAGGGTTTTCTCTAAGGAAACAAAACCAGAATGCTGATAATTATATATATATATTTATACAGATAGATAGCTAATATAAGAAATAAACAGCTAATTATAAAGCAGTACAAATGGCTCAGTGCCATGAGACACTCCCGTGAGAGTTGTGAGACACTGGCAGTCCTTGAAGTCTTGAGGGCCGTCAGGTAGTCCTCTGTAGAGCAATTCAGGCTATCTGGCCACAGACAGCAAACAGCAAGGCAGGTCACCAACAGTCAGCCAGAGGACAGGGTCTGACAATCCCCAGCTCAAGAGATTTAAATTCCAATCATGTGGTAAAGCAGGTCTTGAAGGAACCTCAAATTACAGCAATACAGTCCATGGGTTACGTGTCCCACACCTAGTGTAGCTTGCAAATTGAGGCACAGAACAAGCAAGGCAGCCGCACACTGGTCTGATGGTCTAAGAGCAAGGGACCAAAAGAGGCGAGGCTTGCTGAGCCATTCATCTCTCTGCACTTCAATTAATCCCACATGTGTTTACCAGTCGGGTTGGCACAATAAACTAACTACCTCATTAGCAAATGGAAATACTAAACATAATTGTCCTGTCACCGAAGACGGCTATGGGCACATATGATTTAGTCACAGAGCTTCTGTACACTACTAGAGAAGTTCTGTACATTTCAGAAAGTTCCCGGGTAGCACCGGTGATTTGCTCTTGTCTACTAACATGAAGGTTGGTGGTTTGAACCTCTCTGCTGGCACGGTGGGAGAAAGGCCTGTCGTAATGATTACAGCCAAAGACTCTCAGGGAGCAGTTCTTCTCTCTAACACACAGGGGTTTCATGAGTCGGGGTTGACTCCATCACAGCAGATTTTGTTGTTCTTGTTGACAGGGATTACAAAAATGAGGAAAATACCCCCAAACTCACTCTCGTGAAGTCAATTCTGACTCACGGCGACCCTGTAAGCAAGAGTACAATTTTCCCTGTGGGTTTCTGGGACTGTAACTCTTCATGGGAAGAGAAAGGTTCGTATTTTTGCGAAGGAACCGCTGGTGCTTTTGAACTTCTCAACTTGGGAGTAACAGCCCAGCCGGTAACCACTTGGCCACCAGAGCTTCTTCCAAAGATAATAGCGAGGGTCAATCCCATAAGAGGGAATCTCATTACAATATGCTGTGATAGTGCTATGCGTGAGAGAACATAAACCCTTCGCTGAAGATCATTCATGCTTATTGACTCAAGGGGGACAACTTAGCCAGTGATGGTTTCAAGGAAACAGAATTAAAAATCATAATAAGTAGGATCGAGCCAGTTGCAGAGGAGAACATGTTCTAAAAGAAGGACTGAGCTACCCAAGAGGCAGGGGTGAGGCCGCAGAGTGAATCAGGTAGCTGAGCAGCCTGGGAAAGGATTTCCCGGGGGCTCCGGATGGTCGCGCTCCAGAAGAGTGCCCGCTTGCGTTCATCCAAGGACACCACAGGAGAAAGGCTTGGCCGTCTTGGACTTTCAGGAAATCAGCCACTGACACTGACTGTGCACATTTCGACTCGGACACACCTGGGGTCTCCAGGAGTTGAATTCAGTTTAGTGGCAACTAGTTGTGATCGGCGAACACACTTTGATGTGGAGAGTGTCGAGGGACAAAGCTGGAGCATAAGATTCTGATCAGTTTGAACGGGATGCTGAAGGCGCTGAAGCAGAGGGACGCCATGGGTTCTTTTACGCAGGGGGCGGGTCCATGAACACATGCTGCATTGTGAAAACACAGCCAGGGCAGGGTGGTGGAAATCAATTCACCCCTAGTCAGGAATTGCACGATTCCCATAATTGCTTTGCCTTTGATTTCCTAAAGAACCTCATATGAATATGAACTGCTCCATTACCCAGGTTTTTGTTCATTAGCTATTTTGTGAGTGAATTACTATGTTGCGTTTTAGGCACTGGGTTAGAGATGAAAACCTTTGCTCTTAAGGGGTTCAGAGTTTAGTGGGAGAGACATGTGTAATCAACAGGAATAACAGAAAAAGACAGCAGCAAAAGAGCAGGAGGAGCAGGAGACCTCAACTAGAGAGCTTGGAATAAGTGTAACCGGAAGGGGGAGGAAGGAAGCTGCTCAAAGAAGGATTAGTGTTGGATTAGTGTTGGAGCACTCATTGTCACTGGAGTCTGAAGTGGGCGGCTATAAAGAGGAGGGAAGCCATGCCTCGCACCAATGGTTTCACTCAGGGATCCTTGCATCTCGGTGCTCACAGATATCGGACTTCCTTTATCCCATAAGAACTTTAATATGATTTGTGTGTGTCCTAGAAAAGTGAAATGGACCTTAAACTACCGATTTCGCTTAAATGTCTGGATCATTGGCTTATTCTTTCTTTGATCTATTCTGTAAGCATTCATGAAGCAGCATGTGCCTGGCACAGTTGCACTTAGAATTAGAAAGGCAAGTGAGCCTGGCTCTCTGGACTTAGGCTTTGTGGGCAAAGACGCAGTATGCGATTGTGTAACAATCATTATTTTTCTTTATTAAACTGTGCTCCTTGACCTCAAATCTTTTCAACGCATCAGGTGAGAATGACCCTTAAAACCTGTAAAGTGGAAGAGGAGCTGCCATTTAAGATGAAGAAAACGTTATCATGAGGCTTCGCTGCCACGGTGTCCCTCGCGTCTGTATGATTAAGCTTTGCTCACAGGCTGTGTGTCTCTCCATCCCAGAACAGCGAGAGTGTAAACCAAAGCCCTTCCTGAATAAAGTTCGCTTCTGCTGTTGTCAGCTGCTGTGTTGTTGATTCCACCTGCTATGTTGCTGAAGCCCCCCCGCTTCCCCCCACCCATGACAGAGCATAACTGCCTCGCAGACTTTTCCTGGGATAATCTTTATGAGAGCAAATCAACAGGTCTTTCTCCCAGTTCCCTATAAATGCCACTTGAAAGTTAATCATCAGACTGCCCTAATGGATTTTCGCCATCGTGATGTTTTCTATGGAAAGGGAAGAAGTTTCTATGGCATGCAGTGCCCAAGGGCTTAATGATCATGGGCAACAGACTGAATTAAGTTTGCTTCTCATTATTTTGCTAGTCTGTCACAAAGACAAACTTTGCAGATCCCTATGGAAGCATTAAGTTGACTATATGAAGCGCAAATGAAATGAAAAGGACCAACAACTTTTATTTCTAAGATATATTTTCTAGTTTCCTGTGAAAGGTAAACCACTTCCCCTACAGTTGGTGCTGCAGGGACCAGCTGGTTTGTCCACCTGCATCTTGGCATGCTAAGAGGTGTGTGTCTTTTCCTCTGCAAGTACACAGAATTTCCCTTTCACTAATTTTTTATTTAAAGGATGATGTTCTCCAATCCTGAGATTTTGTTTTGTTTGCTCCTGACCTTATGATAATGTTCTAAGAGGATTACAGTGGGAAATGTGGGTCGGTTGTGGAGTCTTTTGCCCAGTCTGGGAACACCAGAGAGTCCCTGAGGAGTGCAAATTGGTTATGGGCTTGGATGCTAACAGAAAGGTTGTAGATAACAGGGATACCTCAGAATAAAGTCCTGGTGATCTCCATCAGGAAAATCAGCCATGGAAAGCGCTACGGAGCAGTCCTACTCTGACACACGCCATCGCCCTGAATTGGAATTGATTTGACAGCAACTAGCATTTTTTATGCTGTTTATAAACTCTCTTCCATGGTAGGGCTTCTCAAATCATAGGGTTATGAACCACCGATGAATGTTATTAAAATGAATGTTTTGACTGAGTAGGTAAGAGGTGGGACCTGAACTTCTAAGTTCCCGTGTGATGTTGAGGTTTCTGGTCCTTGCTTGACACGTTGACTAGCAAAACTCTAGACATCTTTCTGTCACCTTGCCAGTTCAGACAATCTGTGCAAATTTTGGTACTTAAACAGAATTAAAGGAGTTCTGGTGACAGTGTGTGTAGCTGCTAAACACAAGATTCAAACCCACCAGTCACTCTGAGGGGGTGCGATTGGTCTGTGTGCTTTTTAAGATTGATATCTCAGAAATCCTAAGGAGCAGATCTACTCTATCCTATCAGATAACTATGTGTTGGAATTAACTTGATGGTGGTAGGTATTTTTCTTTTTTTAATCTTACGCAGAATAGGAAAATGGACTCTGGGGTCCTATGGCTGGGTTTTAATCTCAGATATACAATTGATATGCTAAGTGGTCTTGAGCAGGTTAATTAACCTCTTTGCATCTTACATCCTTTCATTTGTAAAATTAAAATAGTAAATTCTAACCACCATGTTTCAAGTTCGTCTACAATTCCATGGTCTTATTAAAAAAAATTCAATTGTGTAGGAAGTTTGACCGGATTTAGGATCACCAGCTCATCTCCATTTCCCTGGGATTTCTCTATTAGCCCTGGAAATCCTGTCTCCCAGGAGATCTTCTTAGGTAATTTAGACACATGATCACCCTAGCTGAATTCCCAGTTGATCTTGAGAAATACCTCTCATAGGCTTGTGTAAGGAATGAGAAGAGGGATGGTGGGGGTCCATTAATTTAGATAGAACCATTTTAATTATATGGCCTTTTGTGTAGTGGTTCTATTTTTTAACCCATTTCCTACTTTTCCCTTTTTGCCTTGTGCAGTGTTCAAAAGCTGAATGAGTTTCTCCTGAGTGATGAGATTGGTGATGACAGTTGGCGACCTGGTGAAGGTTCTCTTCCTTTTGAGTCCTGTAAGAAGCACCCGGGCGTTGTAAGTGGGTTCTCTTGTTGTGTAAGCCACAAGGAAGGAGCTCTCCTTCTCAGGAGAGACTTTCACAAACTTATGGGGAGGTTCCGCTCTGTCTCATTGGGTTAATAATCTGCTCTGTCACGTGGACATAATTTTGGTTTGGAGGCTGTGACTAGGGGACAGTGCTAACAGAATGCATGGTTTCAGATGAGTGTAGTTAGAATAGACTCTAAGCTTCATGTTTTTAGCTTATTTATATGAAGACAACTTGCACCTGCTTCTACAAGAAAGACCATTAAGTAAAAAAAAAATCAATAAACAGATGTGTAAGGTTTACTTTTATAAATCATGACTCTATTATCCAGCAGTGCCAGTACATGTTCAATACAACAGGAAGCTGAGCAGATCTTTAATCCAGGCTTTATATAAAAACAATACAAAATAAGCTTAGTACTCATACATGCAGCTCTATTGGATGTTTCAGTTTAAAAGAGCTTCTCTGATATATTATACTTCTTGAACACATATTACATTGTGTTATATACCTAATATTGTTATTTTCCAGATGAATATACTGAGTTTGCAGGTTATTTGGCTTCAATAAAATCATAAGATTTCTAAGTGAGAATCAGAACTAAACTCGGAGTTTCCTAACTCCTGGACTAATTTCCTCACTCACACCACAAATATTTACTCAGTAGCCACAGAAATATCTGGAAACATGGTCGGTACGATTTTGCCATGTAAATAATAATAGGAAACCATTTACTTATATTTACTTGTGTTTCCAGGCTTATTGATTCGAACATTATGCCAAATTGGTGTGGACATGGTGAGAAATGATACAATTCAGTATCCATTGTTAAAGCTGGCCTGATGGAGGCTTTCTGGTGGGCTAGATGTGGAGAATAAGGGAGAAACAAGACTCACCAGTGATCCTGGGGTGTAGGCTTGACTCCTGGGTCAATGGCAGGGAACATGTTTCTCCATTGTCCAAAATGGAGACCCTAAGAAACAAGCAGGTGGGTGTTGAGAGGTGGAATCCAGAGGCATATTTTGCATATGCTAATTTGGCATAGCTCACTTGACATCTACAAAAAGGGAAGTCAGAACTGGAGATACAGAGGTATTCTCTCGTGTTTTGTATGTCACGTGTAAATCTATGGAACTAGCGTATACATGCTACTTTTTTGAAGGCATCACACGAGAATTTTATGTAGAGACTGTTAGGAGGAGGAGCTCTTTCCTTGCCAGCACAAACAGCGTGAGCATCTCTTGTCTCCTGCATGCACACCCAGGGTTTGCAAAGAATTCCTTCATGTATAAGATTCTCAGGAAGGTCCACTGGTCCCCGGGAGTTCCATGGGAGCCGCAAGGGCGGTTGGGAAATGTAGCCCCAGAATATTGTCATGGGCTGTGACATGCTCTGTGACGTGCATCTACATCTTTGCTTCTTTGCCTTGCTTCAGTATGCCAGAAACATTCTAGGTCTTTAAGATTATATATATTTCAGAATATTTAAGCAGAAGGATATTATTCTGAATGAGTCACAAGTTAATGTTAATTGTTCATGTTAGTATTAGGGAAAATACTAATATAGCAAGTCTTCATGGAATCAAATAAAAATGCATATGCAGTTTCCTGCCTAGCATAGCTTGGAAATCACAAGGTGCTTACTAAGACATGAAATTATATTAAATTTCTATTCACATCATTTTAAAAATTGCTAAGACAAATGAAGATGAGCATTTGGCTACAATATTAGACTTACTGTCTGCTTTTATTAGGTTTTCTTCTTCCTCTTTTACTTTTTGTGAAGCCATTTTATTCAGCAGGTGCAGTTGTGTCTGAAAAGAACCTACTGCCCCTGTTACTATATACAGGAGTAAGACTGCCTTAGCGTGCTTGTTTGCATTATGTAGCTATGGACAAACACACGCTACGTTAAACAGTGCCTATCATCGCATGCAACAGGAAAATCTTAAAAAGAAATTTTATTAGAACCAGCTCATCATGCTTTGGATGGTTTGATATTAGCAAATAGCTATTGGATCAGCTTTCAGAGATTTGGGGGAGAGCAGACTAAGGTGGCCTCAAGAAAAGGTTGTGAAGAGATCATGTTCATGAAGTGAGGAAGTTGTGGAGTTTTGCATTAGATAAGAGCAAGAAGAAAAATTGAACCAAGGAAAGGTTTTTGGAAGGACAAAGGATCCCCTTCGAAAGCATCCAGTCTCTTCAGGGTTATTGAAACCAGACTGGGCTTCTGATGTCTGCAGGGTCGTTCATCACTGCTGATGGGCCAAACCACAAACCGACAAAGTTTTGAAAACAGAGTGAAAAAAGCTGTGTGCTTTAAAGTAACACTAATGGAACCCCTTCTTGAGAGTGCTAAAGATGCTATGTATTCTGTAAAACCTTAGAGTTAAGTGTTTTGGGCTGTGGAATCTCCGTGGAGAATTAGTGACATTCTAGAGCCAGTCTCTTCACATTACATCTGTGGACTCCAACTCAAGCCTCTGTCAACACATCTTCTCCCCTCTCCTGGGTTTTGCGAAGGGTATGAAGTCATTCCTCTTGGACTTCTGGGGCAGTCCTACTATAGAATCAAAGACTCTAGAATCTAGCCAGTGGATTTTATGTACAGGTCTCAATCTGTTTTGTGGAAAACAAATGGAGCTTTTCAAAGATAATGGCTTTCTCCAACATCTCATGCAGACAGAGTCAGTTATAGGAATGAGGGATGATGGGGTGGCGGGGCAAAAGCAAAAATAAAATTTAGGATTCTGTTTTCATTAAAACTTACCAAGTATTTTCTGTGTGATAGAACCATTCCTACTGTTTTACTTTCAGTCTTCTCGGTGGCTTTTTAACATCTGTTTATTTGATTGTAATCTAGCAATGTCCAATTTAATTACTTGATTTCTTTTTTTGTGATTAATTACTATGCTGTAATTATGTTCAATTTGTAACAATGAAAAGACATCCTGCATATCAGATATTTGCATTATGATTCACAACAGTAGCAAAATTACAGTTATGAAGTAGCAACAAAAATAGTTTTATGGTTGGGGGGGTTCACCACAATATGAGGAACTATATTAAAGAGTCACAGTGTTAGGAAGATTGAGAACCACTGATTTACACTGAGGGGTCAACTGCAAGACCTGAGGATCCATCCAGAGCAAATGATCTATGAGTTGAGTGGGTTTCAGGATGCTCGGAGGGTCTACAATCAACTGAATCACAATTAAATTCCATGAGAAACTTCAAGTCTAAATGTAAAACAGATTAAAGACCAGAGGATTCACACAGTATGAATAAACAGAGTTTCCCCTTAAATTCAAGTTATTGGGTGGAAACAGCAATGGTTTTTGAGTACACTTACTAACATTTTCTATGAGACCAGTAATAACCTATTAACAAGGTCAGATAATGATACTTCAAGAAAATTGTAGACCAATAATTATAATGGATATACATGAAAAAGTTCTTGAAAATCTTGGGAACTGAGTTAGACAACATGTTGAAATAATTATATACCATGATTAATTGGAATCTGACTCAGAGTTGATTTAACATAAGAAAATAAGCACTGTAATATAGCAGTTAATGCAAAAAAATAATTAATTGTGACACCAAATCATTACATTGGAAGAACAATATCTTGCTAATTCTAAATTACTGAATCTATATTAGCCCATGCCTAATTTCAATGTAGAATTCAATTGATTTACCAAAATGTTAAACCTAATGTTACAAGGGGAAAGTATTTTTTAAAATCTGGAATCTTTTGCAATTGAGCCTGTAAAATCTCGTGGAGGTGTTTAATGAAGACAGAAAATTATATGTATTGAATTAATTACTCATTAGACTCCTGAGACAAATTTTACATGTACGAATATTTGCAAGTTAGAGGTTTGCAGAGGTGAATTACCTAGTTTCCCTTTAGCCACTTATCTCTATGTATGCGAAATTAAAAATCAAATGATTCAATGAACTGATATTTAGTGATGCCCAAATTCAAGTTCACTTTAAATATGAAGATCATCAAATCTCAGCTGGCATCCTCTTTATCATGGAGGTTTTAGTCCTTTGACTATTACTTTCAAAGTAGACTAAATCATTCAAACATGTGGATCGCATCATGAATCAGCATCATTGTGTGTGTGGGGGGGGGCGGGAATCCTAGAGCAATCTACTTTTCCCCCTCTCCTATGTATGCTGTGATTTATGTGATTGCATTAGATTCAAAATCCATTATTCAGAGGACAATCAATAATGTGATATCGGGGGATTTACAAGTCTGACAGCCTCACAAGTGGACTCTGTTTTGACCTCAATTAATCTGATTGGTTGTCCTTTGACATTGTACATAGTTATTTTAACTACTTGATTGGTTAATTAATTCAAGGGTATCACTGGATATCCTAAAAACATATTTTGGATCCTACTCCTTTAACTCATGATGGATCGTATGTTCATTTGTGCTTAGAGGTTTTTAAATTGGGTAACATTTTAGCATAATGTTTTTCATTAGTATTTAGTTTGAGGGGGATGAATCCATTGAAATAATGAATATGCCGCATACACTTTACTTGTTACTTTTCTTGGAATTCAAGTGGAGAAGTGGCAATGTGGATTAATGTTCAGTCAAGCTTCTGTTTTTTCACACAAGCTTCATCTTGTGTTCTTTTTCACTTGGAATGCAGCCGCCAAAAACTATAAACAGGAAGCAGCCTGGAAGATATCACCTGGACAGCTATGAGCAGTCAACACGCCGTCTACGTCCGGTAGAGACAGAGGACGTTGCAATTAAGGTTATTTCATTTCATGAATTCCTACAGCGTTTATTATTTTGTGGTTGAGTTCTGCAAAAACCTATTCCAAATTACGCCTCCAAATTGCTCGATAATGTTCCTTACTGCTAATAACATTATTTTCAATATCCTGATAATTTTCTGTTCTGACCCATCTTCCAGCCAGAGTTTGCTCCAGGATTTATAGTTGGAGAAAGCCTTTCTTCTGAATCTGTGCTGAGAGCTAATATCCAATGTATTTCCTTTAGTGCTCATTTTATGTTCAGCTACAAAATAAATAATTTATAGAGGTTTCCCTGAACAAACCCACTGCCATGGAGTTGATTCCAACTCCTAGCAACCTTACAGGACAGGGTGGAAACTGCCCCTTGGGGTTCTGAGACTGTGACTCTCCATGGGAGGAGAAAGGTCGTCTTTCTCCTGCTTCAAGGACAACAATATTATAAACCCCTTTCTTACGGAAATAAATGACCTTCAATCAGGACAAAGTACATTTACCCGGCTTCCCACCAGTGTCTTTGATCTAATTTCAAACTGAGCTTTTATCCCTTCAACCAGACACATGTGTTTAGGTAGAACAGGCAGCCACAGGAACACATGCTGGATAATGCTTTAGACTAGACGGAGGGTAGGATCCGTGCTATTCAAGGACTGGGACAGATGTCAGCAGCAGTCAAGGGCCTCTGGACATTAGAACCAGGAGAATCTTGCAATGAGCTCTTTGAGAAAATCAGCTGTTTTGGCTGCTCTGGGCTATCCCACTAGCTTTGGACTGCTCGCACCAATTAGAGCGAAGAAGGTTGGGGGTGTGGACGGTAAAGCCAAGATGTGCATTTAGGTCTCCCTTCTCAATATCTGACCCATTGTTCTTCAATGCCAGAGACTGACAGCAGAATCCTGGTCCTTTCAGAATTCTCTGGCATCAATGTCACTGTCACTTTATTTTTCCTCCTCTTATTTTGCAGCCTAACTCAATCTTTCGATGACTTGAGCCCTTTCCCTTTCTCTCAGGTCATGAATGCCTTTCTGTAGCATTCCGACTTGATGTCATCTTTACATCTTATTCAGGCCACTACGCATGATGGAGAAAATGACACGGGGGGAGAGTTTAGCACAGCCTCAGCTGTATTCTCTCCAGCCTCGGCTGACCCTCAGTAGTTCTTGGCACTCTTGCTGCATGCCTCTTATCAGCATAATTTTCCATAACTACAGTAGCTGTTGGGCTGTCACCACTCTTCCCACCTCCTCCTCTCTCCTTTAGCCTCCTCCTTCCTCTGATAACCTTATCTCCAAGTTCCCTGCAAACACACAGGCTGCCATATGGGGGTATGTCAGTTCCATATTAGTCTTCTCCCAAACTCATCGGTGCTGGTACCTCTTCTGGCCCCTTGCTTACTCACTCTGAGAAGCAGCCTCTGAGACTGTATAATTTCTTCAAGAGCCATTTAGCCGGGTGCTTTTAAAAAAAAAATCATTTTATTAGGGATTCATACAACTCATCACAATCCATACATCCATCAATTGTGTAAAGCACATTTGTACAATACATTCATTACCCTCATCATTCTCAAAACGTTTGCTCTCCACTTGAGCCCCTGGCATCAGCTTCTCATTTTTCCCCTCCCTCCCTGTTCCCCTCTCCCTCAGGATCCCTTGATAATTTATAAATTATTATTTTTCATATCTTACACTGTCTAACGTCACCCTTCACCCAATTTTCTGTTGTCCATCCCCCAGGGAGGAGGTTATATGTAGATCCTTGTAATTGATTCCCCTTTCTACTCCACCCTCCCGGTATCGCCACTCTCGCCACTGGTCCTGAAGGGATCATCCGCCCTGGATTCCCTGTATTTCCAGTTCCTATCAATTGGGATCATGATAGTGGGGGGGGGGGGGGGCCATGAGGAAGGAATCATTTAGGAACTAGAGGAAAGTTGTATGTTTCATCATTGCTACATCGCATCCTGACTGGCTCATCTCTTCCCCGTGACCCTTCTGTAAGGGGATGTCCAATTGCCTGCAGATAGGCGTTGTGTCTCCACTCCGCACTCCCCACCTCATTCACAATGATAAGATTTTTTGTTCTTTGATGCCTGATACCTGATCCCTTCTACACCTTGTGATTTCACAGACTGGTGTGCTTCTTCCATGTGGGTTTTGTTGCTTCTGAGCTAGATGGCCGCTTGTTTACCTCCAAGCCTTTAAGATACTATATTTTTTATAGCCTGGCACCATCAGCATTTTCACTGATGCTCTAACCAGCTTGATTCATTTCCCACATTACAATTTGCTGACAATAGGCTTTTTCTTCTTCAAGGTCTTTATATGGAAATATCTTCCTTGAAATTCAATATATTTTAAATATTTGTTTAGATAAAAATCAATATATTTAAAAAAACCTTCTCCATAAATAATTTCCTTTTTGAGCTGCCTTTGCCTTTATTTCCCCTCCTGTCCCCTCTACTTGTGACTTAGCCCAGGCTGCCTTGTAGCACACTTGTTTCTGCTCAGGGTGTGTTGGGTTAGCTGGTCCTGTCTCTTGGGGAACAGGGAAAGTGTACCATGCTTTCTTTGTAGCCTGCGTGCTTCCTCACACATCGCATCATGTAGAGTGGGTGCTCAGGAAGTATTTGTAAGGCCTTTCTGTCACCTCCTTCCATCACAAATCACATGCATATCTCTACCATGCTGCACATTTTCTACATTAGAAGAAAACCTATGTGGAAAACCCAGTCGAGGTTTTCCAGGAAAAGAAGTGTTTCACGCTCTGATTCATGAATGTTATGACCCCTTTGGGGCAATCTAGACTTTTCCATTCCTAACCAGGAATATTCTCAGAAATCACATGGGTTTTGAAATAAAATAAAATCTTAATTTGTGATCAGGGTGTATCTTCAGTTTCTCCCTGAATTTTCAGGCACCCTTCCTCCCTTATCTGTCTCTGCCCCTCCTTCCCTGTGCTTCAGTTCCACCATACCTCCTTTCATCGCCCTCAACAATGGCTGACATTGTTGAATCCACTTGACGGTTCTTAAAACAAATAGGCTGCTTTGGATGATTGTCTTTGTCAATAGCTGAAGTTTATGCCACCAAACAAGGTTGCCTCTTGTGGGTGCTCCATTTTATTTATGTATGCTCTATTTTATTTTTAACTGTTTCTTAAAGTCTAGTGAATAAAGATAAATACATACATGTAGTTAGTGGATCTCATTCTCCTAAGCTTACCAAGCCATTCTGTTAGAATCGCGGGTGCCTTGCATCACCAGAAATGCCCCTCAAATTGTCTCTCGGTGAGAAAACAATAAGTGGAAGTGTTACACTGGAAGACAGTTGGCACGATCAAGTTTTTAAAATATTCACATGGAATGATCCAGTAAGTCCAAATTTTGAGAGAAAATTGGTATAATTTTTAGCATATACATATGCTACATGATTTCAAAGACCCTTATTTTGTTTCCAATTTTCACTGTTTTTCATTTAGTCCATTATGTACTTGTAGCTACAAACTAGAAGTTGATCATTGTGTACCCTATCTTGTGTTGAAAGTCTGTCAGTGCATTCAAATAAAAAAATTTAATTAAAAAATTGTTCTCCGATATCACATTTATACTTAATTTTATAATTTCATGTCTTTATTCTTATTCTGTAGGTCACAAATGGATATTTTTCATGGGGCAGTGGTGTAGCTACATTATCTAATATAGATATTCGAATTCCAACAGGTAAGAGCATGTAATACTCTTTTTGTTATTAATAATTATCACAACCATGATGTTACAAGATAACAACAAAAATCTGTTATCTCAGTGTTTCCAAGACTGTAAACCTTTCCAGAAGCAGAATGCTGCATCTTTCTCCTGTGGAGTGGCTGCTGGCTTCACACTGGTGATCATTTGGTCACCACACCACTAGGGCACCTTACAAGATAACTAAACTTTGAGAGAGAGAGAGAGAGAGAGAGAGAGAGAGAGAGAGAGAGAAAGAAAAAAAATTCTTTTAACAGTGTAAAAGTTATCTATAGTCACTTATCTATGTGCTCTTATGCTACAGAATACTTATGGTGCTGTGGGTTAAATATTGGGCTGTTAACCACACGATCAGCAGTTCAAACCCACCAGCTGTGCCACAGGAGACAGATGAGGTTTTCTGTTTCTGTAAAGATGTACAGCCTGGGAAACCCCGTATAGGATTGTTAGGGGTCAGACTTGATTTGATGGCAGTGGGTCCGGCTTTGTCTATGCACAGCCACCTCTCATTTGCTGTGATGCTAAAGTTACTAAAATGTAGCTTACAGACTGAGACTGACTAGGAAGAAAGCCTGGTGATCTACTTTTAGAAATCTGCCAAAGGAGACCTTGGGGGTAACAAGGATTTTATCTACAAGCAATCCCAAGGAATGTCAGAAGACTGGGTGTGTTTCATTTGGCTGTCCATGGGATTGCACTGAAGTAGGGGCTGGCTTGATTGTAGTAAACAACAGTTATACCATGGTACTCATGATCCACTCCCTTGTCATCTCTGACACATGGTGACCTCATGTATGACTGAGCAAAGCATGGCCCAGTCTTGTGCCAACTTCAAGATCATTAGGATTTTAATCCAATCAATGTGATGATGCCTGGGAATTTTGAATCATCCATTTGACTACAGTGTGTACCTTCTGAGGTTATTTACTACTCTTTTATTTCCATTTTATTTGATAAAATACTTTTAAAAGTATGTGAGTGGTGCTAAACAACACATGACCTAAAATCAGTAGTGAGGAGGGCATAGATGGCTGGTGGGACTTGATCAAGGACAATGGAGCTGAGAGGTCTTACTGGAACAAGAATCAAGGCCTAACATAAGAGTGGGACAAGACGATGGGGAAATAGATCTATGTGCAAATATTTATAGGTTTAGTATTAAGGTAGCAGACAGACATTGGGCCTCTACTCTAGTACTCCTCAATGCAGGAACACATTGTTCTAATAACCTGGCATTGCATGATGCTCACCTTCCAACACAATTGAAGACAAAACGGGTGCATAAACAAATGTGGCGAAGAAAGCTGATGGTGCTTGGCTCTGAAAAGATATAGTGTCTGGTGTTTTAAAGGCTTGAATATAAACAAGGAGTCATCTAGCTGAGAAGCAACGAAGTCCACCTGGAAGAAACACACCAGTCTGTGCAATCATAAGGTGTCAATGGGATCAGGTATCAGCCATCAAAGACCCACAAAAAAAATCATATCAATGTGAATGAGTGGGGAGGGAGTATGGAGTGGAGACCCAAAGACCATCTGTAGACAATTGGACATCTCCTTAGGGAAAGGTCACAAGGAAGAGATGAGCCAGTCAAGGTGTAGTATACAGGATAGCACTGATGAAACATACAACTCTCCTCTAGTTCTTTAATGCTTCCTCCCCCCCCCCACTATCATGACCCCAATTCTACCTTACAAATCCAGCTAGACCACAGCATGTACACTGCTACAGATAAGAGTCTGAAACACAGGGAATCCAGGGAAGATAAGCCTCTCAGGACCAATAATGAGAGTAGCTATACCTGGAGGGTAAGGGGAAGGTGAGGGGAGAAAGGGGGCATCGATCACATTGATCTACATATAACCCCCTCCCAGGTGGACATACAACAAAAAAGTGGGTGCAGGGAAACATCGGTCAGTATAAGACATGAACATTTTTAAAATAAATTATCAAGGGTCCTTGAGGAAGGTGGGTCAGGAGGGAGGGGAAAAATGAGGAGCTGATACCAAGGTCTCAAGTAAAAAGAAAATGTTTTGAAAACAGCAACAAATGTCCAAATGTGCTTGACACGATGGATGGATGGATGGATGGATGGATGGATGGATGGATGGATGGATGGATGGATGGTGATAAGAGCTGTATGAGTCCTCAAATGATTTTTTTAATGTAAGAAAAAAAATTCTGTTAATGAGAAAGACTGATGATATGTTAAAGATATTGAAGCATACAAAATTACTAATTTTTAATACCTGCATACTTAAATATGTTTTGATTTGACATGAAATTCAGTATTTTAGAATTGTTCTGCTATATCTATCTATCTATCTATCTATCTATCTATCTATCTATCTATCTATCTATCTACAAACCAAAGTGAGATATTAAAGAAAAGATTTCATTAACTTAAGCAAGGTCACTGTCATTCCAATTATTAGGCTATTTTAGTTGAGTGACCTTTTTCTTGAATGAATTAAATAATAAAAGTGAAACTAATTCAGATGAGGTAGGCAGTTATTTCCTTTCCCTATTAATATCAGTTACTCTCACCTATTTTATTTTTACTAAAAAACATATTCTTGGAGAGTGCCTGGTAGCATACTGGGCTATATGTCGGGCTGCTAACTGCAAGGGCAGCAGTTTGAAACTACCAACTGCTCCACAAGAGAAAGAAGAGACTTTCTACTCCTGCAGAGGTTTTTAACCTCAGAACCCCACAAAGGCGGTTCTACCCGGTCCTATAGGATCTCTATGAGTCGGTGAGAGTTGACAAGAATACCTTACTGGTGTAGACCAAAAACTGATCAGTGACTATGAAACGTTAACCTTTTGTAAACGTGTTTTAACTTTACTAAGAGAAGCATATCTCATCCTGTTATTGGCCTTTGTTTCATTTCCCTAGGTCAGTTAACCATGATTGTGGGCCAAGTGGGATGTGGGAAGTCCTCTCTTCTCCTTGCCATCCTCGGGGAGATGCAGACACTGAAAGGAAGAGTTCACTGGAGCAAGTAGGTATATTTTTAAATGGTTTCTGTCATTTTGGTATGCATCTGCTGATCCTCCAAGGGAAGATTGTAGTTCAGTAGATTTCCATGTTATTCATATGGGGGCTCCTCAGAAACACGGCTTTTTGTTTAATTCATAAAATCATAAATCCCATGAACTTTAAAAATGCAAGCAATTATTATAGAAGTTTCTAGTATTATAAGCTAATATGTTGCTGATGAAAATGTACATAAATTTATATTTAAATTACAGTGAAATTTACCATTAAAGTTTGATTTAAGACATAAAGTTAAAGTATACCATAAAAAGACTTCTATAGGCCAATATCGCTTATGAAAAAAGATGCAAAAATCTTCAACAAAATACTAGCAAACAGAATCCAACAGTATATTAAAAGAGTAATACATCATGACTTATTGGATTTATTTGAGTAATTCAGTGATGAGTCAACATTAGAAAATAAAATCAATTTAATACAGCGTAATACAACTGATAAAACAAAGGAAATAGACAAAGTAATTATATCTATGATGCAGAGAAGGTATTTGATAAAATCCAATATGCTCTTGTTGAATATTCTAAAAAAGGTTGGAATAGAAGAGAAATTTCTCACTATGAAGCAGGGTGTATATATATATATATATATAAAATAAAAAACCAACAGCCAATATTATACTTAATGGGGAAAGACATGGGTGCCTGTTCTTAAGAGTTCTATTTAGTTTTATATTAAAAGTCCTAGCCAGGACATTCCACGATACTCACCTTCCTGAAACAATCGCTGAAGACAAAGTGGGTGCATAAGCAAATGTGGTGAAGAAAGCTGATGGTGCCCAGCTATCAAAAGATATAGCATCTGGGGTCTTAAAGGCTTGAAGATAAACAAGTGACCATCTAGCTGAGAAGCAACAAAGCCCACATGGAAGAAGCATAACAGCCTGTGTGATCATGAGATGTCAATGGGATCAGGTATCAGACATCAAAGAACAAAAAATCATATCACTGTGAATGAGGGGGGGTGTGGATTGGGGACCCAAAGCCTATCTGTAGGCAACTGGACATCCCCTTACAGAAGGGTCTCAGGGAGGAGATGAGCCAGTCAGGGTGCAGTGTAGTAACAATGAAACATACAACTTTCCTCTAGTTCTTAAATGCTTCCCCTCCCCCACTATCATGATCCAATTTCTACCTTGCAAATCTGGCTAGACCAGAAGATGTACACTGGTACAGATAAGAACTGGAAATACAGGGAATCCAGGACAAATAAACCCCTCAGGTCCAATAATGAGAGTGGTGATACCAAGAGGGGAAGGAGAAGGTCGGGTAGAAAGGGGGAACTGATCACAAGGATCTACATATAACCTCCTCCCTGGAGGATGGACAACAGAAAAGTGGGTAAAGTGAGATGTCAGACAGTGTAAAACATGACAAAATAATAATAATTTTAAAATCATCAAGGGTCATGACAGAGGGAGGGGGGATGAGGAGCTGATACCAAAGGCTAAAGTAGAAAGAAAATGTTTTGAGAATGATGAGAGCAACAAATGTACAAATGTGCTTGACACAATAAACCAAGAAAATAAATAGGAGGAAGCTTTAAAAAGCTGAAGGAAAAATTAAAATCAAACATAATGGGATTTTTCCATGAAGTTTTTGAAGCCCTTCATACTCATAAAAGGTGTCCAGAGTGGAAAAGAAGAAGTAAATTTATTTACAGGTCATATTAAAAATCCCAAACTGTCTTTAAGAAAACATCTAGAGGAGCTAGTCATAGAGTTTAAGAACCCTGTGGGGTCCAAGGGAAACAAATCTATTGCATTTCTATACATCAGCAATGAGAATCTAAAAAGGAAACCAGAGAAACGATCCCATTTTTTATAGCATATAAGAGAATGAAATATATTGGAATAAATTTAATCAGGGAAGTGAAAGACTTACACAACCAAAACTATAAAACACTCCTAAAAGAGACTAAGAAAGACTTAAATACATGGAAAGATGTCCCATGTTCATGGTTTAAAAGACTTCATATTGTTAATAGCTCCAATGCAATCCCCGTCAAGATTTCAACAGCCTTCATGACAGACATAGAAAAACCAGCCTTCACCTTTAAATGGAAAGGCAGGAGACCCTAACTTGCTAGCATCGCTGAAAGAAGAACAAAGTAGGAAGTCTCAGACGTCCTGACTAATGTAGACCAAGCAGCTTCTGTACTCAGATACAGGCTGGCACTGGGACAGCAATAGAGCCCACACCAAGACAATACAATCGAGAATCCGGAAGAAAACCCACACAATCGTGTCAAATTATTATTTTTTACAAGGGTGCCATATTCACATGCAGGCAAATAAAACAAATCTTTTGCCTGACACTACACATAAACAAATTCACAATGGACCAAGGACCTCTGTGTGCAAATTAAAACCATAAAATTCTTAGGAGAATACATATGGGCACTGCTTGTGGTTGTCATGTCTATCTTTCAACAACAGATTACCTGATTGTATTAGTCTTGGTGCTTTAGAGAAACAAATCCACAGAAACTCATTATAAGAGAGAGTTTTATTTTATGGGAAAGTGCGCACCAAGAAAACATCCCAACCCAGTGTTGTCCAAGCCCACACGTCCAACATTAATCCATTAACCCATATGTCCAACACCAGTCCTCAAAGTCCTCCTCCATCTCACAAAGCAGACATAATGATGCTGACTGCAGGAGGAAAGCTGAGTCAGTGAATGTGTAAGCATCTCAACACTGGCAAGGGTCTCCACACGGCTGGTCCAGCGCCCAGGGCTGCATCGGGGTAGGTCCATATGGCTTCTCCTCAGGGATTTCTTGCAGGAAGTGAGCCTTGCAAGCTGAAGCAGGGAACTGGCTAAGGCAGCTGCACCCTGGTGCAACCATCACAAAGCAAGAGACACGAGAACTAGAAAGAGGAGGGTCACCAAGCCACTTATCTCTCCGCCCTTCAATTAATCCCACATGTGTTTATTGGCCAGGTTGGCACAATAAACTAACTAGTTCAACCCACCCCTTGGAATCCTGGCACCTGTACATAATTCTTTTGCTCACAATTGCAATTAAGTAACACCTACACTTTAACCCTATAATCCTGTGAATTTTTCCTCCACCTATGAAAGTTTGTAAGCCAACCACTTCATGCCTTTAGGACATAGCACTGTAGACGAGATCCTCCTGAGGTTGGAAAGAATAGGTGTATCAACCTTTCTATTTGAAGGCAAATGATTTCTGGTTATCTTTTGAAAATGGAACTGAGAAAAAGGCAAAGGCCAGCTCAATAGCTGCACACCAGGCACCAGGAGATGCGTTCATTTGTTCAAGCGATGAAATGACATCTAAAGTTGTAGATGCTATTGGGATCACCAGCTGGCTCAATTTACAATCATACACTATCCTTCTCTAAGACCCACCTGTTTTGTGCACAACAAACAAGCAAATTAAATGGGAGCGTGGTGTGAATCGCCACCCTTGCCTCCTTCGGGTACTTGCTGGTAGCACTGATTTCTGCAGGACCTCCAGGAACGTGATACTGTTTTTGGTTTACTGTTATGCTACAGGCAAGTTGAGTGAGACTTCGTCTCACATGCTTTGGACAGATTATCAGGAGAGGCTTGTCCCTGGAGAAGGACATAATTCTTGGTAAAGTGGAAGGGCAGCAAAAACCCTGTGGCTGCAAACATAGGCTCAAGCACAAGGACCATTGGGAGGATGGCACAGGATTGGTCAGTGTCTCTTTCTGATGTTCAGTGTCACTACGAGTCAGAACTGCCTCGATGGCACCTAACAAAACAACATTAGCCTAGGTAGAGACATTTCTGTTGGATTCCATTTGACTCTGTGTCCATAATAGTCCTTATTCTACATGCTGGGGATCCAATATGGGGGTTCTACTGAGTCTGTCTAGTTGAGTTACGCATTCTGGAACTGGATAGACTACTGTATGTTGGTTTGGGGCATCCACTGGACCCTTGGTGAGGCAAACGAGCGAAGACTCCATATACCCACACTCTGATGCTGTGGACCGCAGTAACATTTTGAGTCTCTTGAAATTAGTGTCGATTCTGAGCCAGGGACCAGCAATCTCTGAAAAGTTGCATTGTTTCCTTTCCTCCAGTGAACAGTCACTCTCCTCAAAGGCTGGAGATCCTTTTGGGAAAGGCTGGGAAAAGACTAGCAATGTCAGTTTTGGGTGATGTCGTGGGTTCTTACTCAAGAGAACCCAACCCCACTTCATTCAAGAAGCTGTGGGTCTGTAACCTGGCTTGAGGCAGGGAACACCTGATGGAGGGATTGTGAATCTATCCTGGTGATTTCAGCTAGACTGACTCCAGGTGATGGAGAGTTCTTTCACTTGTACAGATCAAGTAAATATTTAGTAGGTTTTCCATCTAAAAAGCTAATGTCCAAAACCCATGAGTCAGGCTGTCTGATTACTCTTTTGTCTCTGCTGGCAATTACAGTACCCATGCCCATCCACGTAGTCTCTGTTGATTAAGCGCTGCCACTTGATCTCTAGTACCATATGGCCCAACCAGTCTCATTGTAGTTACCTCCACTGTCTTAATTGAAGTAGAGCAGAGTTTAATGTCAAATCTGACTTATATAAGATAGAAATCAGAGCAGTCGTCAAAGACGCTGGAGCTCCGGTTATAAGCTCTGATCCTGTGTTTTGGTAAAAAGTGTGTCCTCAAGGCATTCCATTAGTGGGTCTAGGCATCTATACTGGTCGAGCTAACATGCCAATGTCCCTATGCCTTTGGCTAGTGCCCTCTTTACGAATGGAGAGTTATCAATATTAATGGAGCAGATTTATCACTGTCTTTAAAACTAATTAGACTTGAGAGACAATTTAGAAAATCATTCATCCAATTTTATTTCTCTAGAACCGCCCTTGATACCAAATGTCTTTGGTTAGGTTCACAAAAGAATGAAATCCAGTGAAGCTGGTATAGATCTGGAATATAGCTGGTATATATCTTTCATCTATATATGACAGAGAGGTTTATATCTATACATAGTTGTAGAAGCAGGCAAGTTGAGTCTGGGAAAGTTTTAGTCCATGGATCAGCTATTAAGCTGGAGGCTTCTCCTGATTCAAGTAGCTGTAAGAGTGATGTACCCAAGATTAACATAAAGAGGACTTGGGACGACAGAGGTAAATGAAGCGCAGGCCAGGGATGGCAGACTACTGGTGACTCCCAGCGTTAATAGACAATAGACGGAGCATGTCAAGTCCAAAGAACCAGAGGTCATTGTGCCAGAGGCAAGATCCAGACCAAGCAAAACACAAGCAAAGTTTTCCAGATTGTCTAGTTACATTGGAAACAATCCACACCCTCAAGGAGATCTCATCACGGGGTGAGAGGTGGTGGTGGGGGGGGTTACTAGATGTTAACTGCCAAACCACTTGAGCATCTTGTCCCAAGAAAGTTGACATAAAACCTTAACAGTTCGTCATGGGCCATTTAGTGAGGATCCAGCGGAAAGCTCAGTAATTAATCCCAGCACTTTGCTTCATGGTAGCTTCTTGCTAACCACAAAAGCCAGGCACCAGGAGCTGTTGATTCTGCTACCAATCACCTTCCATCTTGGGTGAATGTAGGGTTTGAAAAGCAGTTTCCACTGGATTGAATTATACCACCACAGCTGTGTTGTGGTTGCACAATGAGCTGCCGACCACAAGCAAACAGTTTGAAACCACCAGCTGCTCCGCAGGAGAAAGATCAGACTTTCTAGTCCCTGAAAGATTGACAGACTCAGAAAAGCACAGCAGTAATTCCCCTCTGTCCTAGAGGGTAGCTATGAGACTTTATCAGCTTCACAACAGTGCACTCGGTTTTTTCAGCATGCTATGAACAGCCATAATTAATTTATTTAGGTTGGGAGTAACTGCTTTGTCATTATTTATATAAGGGAATAATGAGAGACAGAGGCAGAAAAAGCTTGAGATTTTATTTTTGCCACCCTACTTTGAGTAATTTGGTCTTCTCAGTGTTGTTTAACATTCTGGGGCCTAGCTGCACTTGCTAAATCGACTGCCAGTTTTGCTGTTATTAGGAGTTGTGTCAGCAGACAAATACATGACATATGACTGATGGAAGTAGTTTGCATTTTATTTTCTTGGTTTCTTAAATAGTTATCCTCTGTCATTACATAAAGATTTTCAACTGTTTTACTTTCAAAACCACAATAAAGGCTGAAAATAAGGGTAAGTAAATTGAGAAGAAAGAAAAGGTGCTATAACAACCTGAGAGATTAGTAAAGCGCATTGCTTGCACCCGGGATACCGAACTGCTGAAACCAGGTCCATAAATTGATCTCAGAGCTTCATGGAACTGAAATAATGAGCAAAAGATAAGGGGGAAAATGCATTTAACTAGTAAAGTTTAATAGCCCCCCCCCCCAGGAACTGAAAAACCATCTTTCTCATAGGTCTTAATTAAGCTTTTTAGAAATTATTGCTAATAAAATAGCATATCATTCTCAGTATCCCTAAAAGCTTCCTATGTTAAATATTTTTAATCAAACAGAGAACATAATAATAGAAGATGATTTATACATTCCGTTTTGGAACTTAGAGAGCATAGGAGATACTGTGAAGTATGTGGCATAAGTAAGATTAAAACTGTGTAGTTTACGTATGCGATCACAGCCAGTTTGATCAGAAATAGAGAATACATTTGGAGGAATGGATGGACAGTTATGCATACCTGTAGGGCCATACTCTATGTTTAGTATTGTAGTATGGACTAGAGCAGTGGTTCTCAACTTTCCTAATGCCGTGACCCTTTAATACAGTTCCTCATGTTGTGGTGACCCCCCAACCATAAAATTATCTTTGTTACTACTTCATAACGGTAATTTTACTACTGTTATGAATCGGGCTACCCCTGTGAAAGGGATGTTCAACCCCCAAAGGGGTCATGACCCACAGGTTGAGAACCGCTGGACTCTAGCCTTAATATTTTTTTCCATTCATTTACTGTGTACCTCTTTTGTCCCTGATATTGATCTGTTGTTGTTAAGTGCCATTGAGTCAGTGCTGATTCATAGCACAACAGAATGAAACACTGCTCGGCCGGGCACCATCCTCACAACCTCCCTAAGCCTGAGTCCTTTGTTGCCGACACTGTGTCTATCCACTTCGTTGAGGGCCTTGCTCTTTTTTGCTTCCCCATCCACTTTACCAAGTGTGTCAATCTAGGGATTAAGAAATGAGCAAGAAAGCCTGAGATTTCGTGGGCTTGTGTTTTAGAATGTGGTGTGCATTCAAGTAAGCAACGACAATAGCAACGTAGATAATATTAGACTGTGATAAATACTCTGAAGAAAATAAAGCAAAGCAGTATATATAGTAAGAGGTAGGGGATAAGATATATTTTAGAGGGGATTCCAAAAAGATCTTTGAAGAGGTGACATTTAAACCGAACCTTGAATGATTCAATGGGACCATTTTTGAAAGTGCAAAATTCCTACAGCAGAAATGAGCTCCATGTAGTTAAGAGCCAGGAAAGGGATCAGACTGATGAATAGTGCTGAGAGATGCTGAGTTGAGGCTGCCTTGAGGGAGGGGCAAGGCTTTTAAGGGTTATGATGAGGGGGTAATATTTTATTCAGTGAGACGCTATTGAGGTGGTCTCAATTGAGGTATGATTTAGATTTTGATGAGATATAGTTTATATTTGAAAGGATGAGACTGATTATTGTGTGGAGAATGAATTATAAAAAGAGGCTGGTGAAGGAATCGGGAACCATGTTGGAGGTGATGTAACTGACCAGTCCAGTGGAAGGATGAAGGCAGTTTAGTGTACTAGTCAGGATTTTCCAGAGACATAAAATCAATAAAGTATGGAAATGAGTAAATCAAAAAGTGTCATGCTTTCTGCACCTTGGGACTTACCTTTGTGTATATTCTATTTGATTTACTTGTGTGTATATAAATATACATATACATACACATGCACTTGAACATAGACATACACATACACACAAACATAATATAAATAGAATACATATATTCAGTTCACACATGCATGAGTTTATTCCAAGCAAATCATGTTTAAACATGTCTCTGCAATCAGTGGATGGATGTACACATGTTCTTTGACTGATACACTTTTCTTAGTCTCCTTCGGGTGCCTTCAAGAAAAAAAAATCGGAAACAGTGACTTAGGAATGAATCTGCAGAGCTGGTTACAGTTAATGAAGGGAGGTCAAATCAGAAAGTTAGGTTACTGTTTTTGATAGATTTTTTTCAAAGGACAGCTGATGATCTCAGGAGTTTACTCTGAAATTCCAAGGAAATTGAAAACTGCCCTGGTGAGCAAAAGACCTGGAAAGATTTATAAAGTCCTTGTATTCTGAAATTCATCTATATAGGAGCATTTGCTTTAAATGACAACAACTCTGTTTCTGTGTTTCAAGGACTAAGATTTTTCTTAACAATTATTTGCTGTGGCTCTAACACATCCACAAATCAATTCAAAGGAAGTGGGATTTACAGTTTTATTTTTTCTTTTATTCCTCATGATCATAGATACAAAAATTCTCAACAAAAATCTTACCCAATATACTACAACAATATAGCCAAAGAAATCATACACCATGACCAAGTGGAATTCATACCAGGTATTCAGGCATGGTTTAACATTGCAAAAAGAATTAATGTAATCCACTAAATAAATAAAAGAAAATCACCACATGATTATATTGATGGATGCAGAAACTTATTTGGTAAAATCCAACACCAATTCCTGATAAGAACACTTAACCAAAAAATCAATAGAAAGTAAATCCTCGACATAATAAAGGCAATATATACAAAATTAATGACCAACATCATTCTCAATAAAGGGAAATTGATAACATACCTCTTGCAAATGCTATTGCATGGGGGGCTAGACAAGGAGGTCTTCTGTTGTCACTCCTGTTCAATCTTACATTGAAATCTTAACCAAAGCAATTAAGCAACAAAGAAAAATTAAAGGCACTCACATGGGCAAAGAAAGTAAAATTCTCTTTATTTGAAGATACTATGATTCTATACATAGAAAATTCCAAATACATTGCAAGAAAATTTTTGGAATTCATTGAAAAATTTAGCAAAATGGCAGGATTCTACACACAAAAATTAGTTGGATTACTTTATGCTAACAGAAAGCAAAAGGAAATCAGGAAAATAATATCCATTTACAATAGTCACTGAAAAGATTAAATATATAGAAATAAAACGATAACAGAAACAAAGGACCTCTAAAAAGAAAACTATAAAACACCACTGAAAGAAATTAAAAGAGGTCAAATAAATGGGAGAATATACCAAACTATTGAATAGGAAGACTTAACATTGTGAGCCTGTCAATACCACCCAAGCAATCTACAGTCAAAATGTAATCCTGAACTCAATTGTTGCATTATTCTTTAACGAATAATAATGGAAAAGAAGGAAACACTGGATAAGCAAAACACTACTAAAGAACAAGTAAAGTTTCCATACATACTACACAACCACAGTAATCAAAATAGCAAGTTACTGGTGCAAGGATAAACCAGTGGAACAGAATTGAGAATGCTGAAGTAAGTACACTGACCAAGAGAGCTGGTATTTTGCAAGGAGCTGTAACATTAAATGGGGGTTAGTCTCTTTAACAAACAGTGATGGCAAAATTGCGTATCCATTTGTAGAATAGTTACAAAGAACCCATATCTCATAACATATACAAAAACAAACTCAAGATGGATCAAAGACCTAACTATAATGCCTATAATTATAAAGATCAATAATGAAAACAATAGGAACAAAACTAGTGGCCCCAATATATGACATAAATACACTATCAAACAACATAAGGAACAACAGATGACTAGGAGGTCCTAAAAGTGAGACAATTTAATTCATGAAAGGACTCCTCTTAAAGGGATCACATTGGAAGGTCTTTGGTAGAACGGGGGGAAAAATGTGGATCAAAACTCCAAATCATTAAAACATACTAATGATCAGGTTTACTGGTCAGAGAGAGGGTGGTGGATTCCCAGAGGCTATGGCCCTTAGTTATTCTATAGGTCTGGAAATGAACTTACTCTCATGGGTCTATTTTCAGCCAAATAATAGACAAGGGAACATAACAATACCAAAAACTACAAAGGAAAGGAAATATGTACACTTCAGAATAATAAACCAGTTGAGATAAAAATGTAGCATTTAACCAAGGACAAAACTCTGAAGGATTAGGAGAGAAGGGGAAATGGAGATGGTTGAATAAGTGATGTTACATTTGAGAGGTTGGAAACAATGACATGAAACAAAATGTAGATGAATTGTTGAGCGGAAAACTGATCTGCTTTGTAAAGCTTACCCAATTCACAATAAAAATTTTGAGAGAGAGAGAGATATTGGATATCTATGAGTGTCTTGGGGAAGCTTACTAAACAATTTTTGCAAAATGTTTACTAGTCAAAGATACAAAAGAAGAATATCACTTAGGAAGTTTGCCTTTGAGATTAATATAAAAACCTTTGGAAAAAGTAATTGTTGAATATTTCAATGTTTTTTCTACGTTTAAACTTTTATGTGAACACATTCTCTATGTTTCATAATTAATGAACATTGTTTGCCATACTTGCAGTGTAAATGAATCTGAACCTTCTTTTGAAGCAGCCAGAAGGTATTATTTCTATTTCAACTTGAATTTAATAAGAATAACTTTCTTCCTCAGACTTTACTTGATACTTAAACTCTGTTCCTAAATCATGTTTGATGATGTACAATCATGCTAGCATATTATCAATATCAGTGGTTCTCAACCTTTGTAATGGGCCAAAAAAATCAATTTGCCAAAGTTGTTCATCGTGTCAACTGTTTTCCTCTCAGTGACTCACCATGTCTCAATTTCAATCGAAACTCAGTTTTCTTCACAATTTGGGTTTGGGATCTGATAAAATAAAATTATAATAATTAATGCATATATTGATTTTAAGTTAAACAATGACAGCAGGATCTTCTTTTAATATAGAGGTGGACAGCTAAATGTTTCATATATATAGAAAAAAAGAAAGAAACACATTTAAAGAGTAGGGAAAAAGGGAACACAAATGTCAGAGGTTGAGAGCCACTGTGTTACTGCACTTTTAGTTATTTAAGATATTACTAGCAACTATATATGATCATGTCTTCTAAACTTCTAGGTCAAAATACTTCAGGGTAATAGCATTTCCAACTCTCTTTTAAACTTATTCTCTTTCAACCTTAATTAGTACTTTCAAGCCATGAACTAACTGTGGAAGTCTGACTTTTCAGTTGACCTGCCCTTCCACCCTACCCCAATTATTTATCTTAAAGTCACATGTATTTTCCTAATTATTATAGACATATGGAAGTAAAAAAAGCAGGAATACATGAAATTTCACATGATTTTTAAACAAATCACTTCAGTATGTATTAAATAAGTACTTTTAAAATAGGAGTTTATATTAATATTGAAACTATCTTCTTTCTTTTGAGCTCGTATGTGTATGTCCACCATTACTGTGGACTCAATTCCAACTGATAGTGACCCCGGAGGACCGAATGGGGTCGCCCTAAAGGGTTTCCGATCTTTCCTAAAGCAGATGCCCCGAGAGGGGCTGGAGGATTCAAACTACCAAACCTTTAGTTAGAAATCGGGCACTTAACTCTGCACCAACAGGGTTCCTACATTATGATATGTATTATATATGTATGACTACATTCTTATATAATTATATGCCTTTAAAGTCCTGGTGGTGTAGTGGGTTACACATTGGGCTGCTAATCACAAGATCAGCAGTTCGAAACCACTAGCCAATCTGTGGGAGAAAGATGAAGCTTTCTACTCCCATAAAGAATTACAGTCTCTGAAACTCAAAGGGACTATTCTAATCTGTCCTGTTGGGTCATTAAGAGTCAGAATCTACTGGATGGCAGTGAGTTTGGTTTTAAAATTTGGATATATACATAAAACTATTATCTTAAATATGTTTATATGATTAAGTCACAGATGTACTATAATTATAGTATCAGTTCTTTTTTAAAATGTCTACATATAAAATTCATAGTTATATAAAATGCTTGTAAAATTATTGTGGTGAATGAAGAAAGAAATTTTTATCGATGTTTTCATTAAAGATTGTACTTATTCTAAAAAGTGAAACTTAAATCAATAGTCTATATTTTCAAACACTTCTTCAGCATGGTAAACTCAAATTTTATGCATTGCATTATATTTTGATGAGATTATAATCCCTTTTCATTTAGGTGGAACATCTAACCATTAATTATTAAGGTTGGTGGTTGATAAAATTTTCTCTTTTAGATATTTTCTTTTAATCTGTTGGAGATATCTTATCTATTCGTATTTCCCAGAGTTAAAACACAGTACTCCTATGTGTACATCACAGCACCCTTTCTGAATCCCCACGTTTGGTTTTGCTGTCTTCATTTTCTAGTAAGAACAGATATTCCGTGGCTTATGCAGCACAGAAGCCTTGGCTATTAAATGCGACTGTTGAAGAAAATATTACCTTTGGAAGTCCTTTCAACAAACAAAGGTAATTTTTAATAAACCACAAAATCTGGAAGTAGGCCATGATTTCTGAAACCGTTATCACCAGGATTTGTTTAACTCCTCAATTCCATTCTCATGGCCTGGGTCTTTGGAGCCCACTCTTTAAAACAAAAGTCTCATAGAAAGTTTCAGCCCACCCTGCTGAAGACAATTTGTATACCCAAACTTAAGCCCAGAAGACTAAAGGTGTGTGTGTGTGTGTGTGTGTGTGTGTGTGTGAAGAGAAGGGCTGAGATGAGTGGTGGGCAAGTGGAAGAGACGTCCAAGTAAGGAACAGAAGGAAGGATCAATGTAAAAAGAAGAGGAAGACTGTGGACTCTAGGGGGATCCGGTTACCGGAGTAATGAGAAGGTTCCATCTATCAACTGTCTTTTAAATACCGCTGGAGTGTAAAAGAAAGGTGCTCTGGTGGCGCAGTGGGTAAGGCACTGGGTTGCTGACCACAAGGCCAGCAGTTCTAACCCATCAACCATTCTACGGGCGAGAGATGAGGCTGTCTGCTCTCATAAAGATTCATAGTCTCGGGTCACAAGGATTTAGAACTATGTGTTTACAGTGATGTTAGGGTCTTGGAGAGCGTAAGAGGAGCCCCAAAGGGACTGAGGCGTAACTAGCAGTGAGCAACTATAATGTAAAGTGAGGTTGAGACCAGGCAGTGGAGAAGCCATCTGGGAGGAAGACCAAGTTTTAGAAAGGAGAATACCAAGTTAAATGGGATATTTCACTTGACAGTTTAATCTGAACGCTATGATTCGGAATTGAGAGCAAGAAAACATTTAGGAATGTACTAGAACTATTATCCAGGCATGCGGGCTTTACGGCCTGCAGTTGAGGTACTGATAGAAACGGAAAAGATGAGATAGTTGAGGATATATTAGAAAGTATTTATTAATCTAATACTAAAGAATAACGAACAAGTAAGAACAGGGAGAGGAGAATGAAGTCAATGATGACTTTCATATTTTAAGACTGGGCACTGAGAAAATGAAAATCTTGGTAGTGTCCCCTGCCCCAGCCTTAGGCTCCAGGCTCCATCATACTTTCAGCTCATCTGACTTCTGGTGTCAGCCTTCGATACGTCTGAGTACTTCACATTCACGTTGTCTTCGTTTTCTTCGCTCGCCGGCATGGATGACAATATACACAGGTCGCCACACACAAATTAGTCTTTAGCCATAGTGAGGCGCCTGTGGTCCCTCATATGCACTGTGTGTTTATTTGTATCATTTGCATTTTTGAAGTCTCTTAAGTCTCTTGTCCCTCCTTTTCTTCCTGGACAATTAAAAACACGTCTTGAAGTAGTGTAAACATCTCCTTTATAAAGATGTTTCAAATGTCTCAAAGTCGTCCATCATACCTCTGTGTTCTAGGAATATTTTCTCACAATCTCTTCGACAGATTATAGCCAAAGTAAATTTTTGTTATATTTGAGGAGGCTTCAAAAACTTCATGGAAAAAGTCCATTATATTTTCATTCCATTTTCCCTGGAACTTTTTGAAGCTGTGTCATAAGTTCTTGTATCAGTCTTAGGGACTTTTTTGTTTGTTTTTGCTGAGAGTGGAAACTAATACCTATTGATTTTTTTTATCTACAAACTCAGTGTAGAGGCTAGTTTGTATTAAATAATTAATGTTCGAATTCAGCTTTCAAGATATTGCACCTGAACTTAGTTTATGGTCAGTATATTAATGGTGATCTAAATTTTGAAAATAATTTCTCACAAAGGTACAAAGCTGTCACTGATGCCTGTTCACTTCAGCCAGATATTGACTTACTACCATTTGGAGACCAAACTGAAATTGGAGAGAGGGTGAGCTATGTATAATTTAAATAATGAATAAAAACCCAGGAGTGCTTTCTGGTTGTCTTTAATTTCTAATGGAGTAAAATAAAATTTGAGAGCTCGGGAGTTATTCATTGTCCTACATCCCCAGTGGTACAGTGGGTTACGCGTTGAGCTGCTAACCACAAGGTCATTTGTTCAAATCTATCAGTAACTTCGGGAGAGAGATAAGGCTTTTTGCTCCTGTAAAGGTGTATAGCCTCAGAAACTCACAGGCAGATCTACCTCAGCCTGTCGGGTCTCTAGGAGTCATAATTGACTAGATGGCAGTGGTTTTGTTGTGTTTTGTCACAAACTCCTGAAGTGGGATGGGCGGAGCTCTTTGATACCATTCCCACTTACTTATTCATGGTGTGGTTATGGTGTGCTTAACATTGCTCTAGCCACTCTGGAATTCCTAAGGAAATAAGATACGATAGTATCTGGCTTTGGCCAAATGTATTTTTCTTCACTTGGAACTTAAGTTCAATTGGTTTGAAGATTAAGATTACTTCTGACAACTTCTTCCATCATTGTCAACATCTAGTAGTTCTTGTCTTCCTGTTGTAAACATTGACATCATGCTATTTTGACCAAATGGAAAATACTTATGCCTGTACTCTTGATAACCCAAAAATCTAAACCCACAGTCATCTAGTCAATCTTGAAACATAGTCACCCTAAAGGACTGTGCAGAAATGCTCTCTCGGGTTTCCAAGGCAGGGGCAGCTGGTGCATTCTAACTGCTGACCTTGTGGTTAGCAACCCTCAGTGCTCTAACCACCAGCATGCCCCTTTATAATCACAATAGCCAGTTTAACCCCTTTCGCTGTCAAGTGCTGGGCAAAAATATGTGTATGCATCTTCTCATTCTTCTTAACAAATCTATTCTATGGGCGGTCTTATCCATCTACTCATATTGTACCTGAGAAAATTGAAGCTGAGACACATTAAAGAACTTGCCCAATCATGGAATTAATGATGCATCAAGATCAAGCTGAATCTGTCATCCGTGTTGGTGATGGCTATTTTTTATTATAGTCCACTGTTATTGGATGATGTCATTGAGTCAAAGCAGACTCATCACGATCCCACATAACAGAGAACTTCCCTATAGGGTTTTCTAGGCAGTAAACCCATAGTGGACTACATACTAGACTACTGACCACGAGATGAGCAGTTTGAAATCACCATCTGCACTGAGGGAGGAAGATTGGGCTTTCTACTCCTGTAAAGGGTTCATCTTGGAAACCCACAGGGCAGTTTCTACCCTGCTCTGTAGGGTTACTCTGAGTTGGAATTGACTAACAGCAGTGAGTTTGGTTTGGGGCATTGATCAGTAGGAACCTTGGTGGTGCAGTGGTTCAGCATGTGCCTGCTAACCATAAAGGTGACAGTCTGAACCCACCGGCTGCTCTGTGGGAGAAAGATGTGGCAGCTTGCTTCTAGGTGGATTACGGTCTTGGGGATCCTATAGACAGTTCTACCCTGTTCTAAAATGACTCACTTGGCAGTGGGTTTTATTTTAAAACTCTAAATAGTTGAGTTTTCAAATGATCTTACCAGTAGTATCATCGTCTTATCCTCTTAAAGGGAATTTTTACTATACACAATTTATCGATGGAAATTACGGGTGATTTGGATATGTTCTTTTCTAGGGCATCAACCTGAGTGGGGGTCAGAGACAGAGAATCTGTGTGGCGCGAGCTCTCTATCAAAACACCAACATTGTTTTCTTGGTAAGAACATGGTCTTCCCTTTGATTTATATTTGATTTTGGAGACTTGAAAAGAGACAAGGTTAGTAACTCAAGGAAAAAGAGTTTAATTTGTAAAAGCAAGGAGCATATAGGGAAACAACTCTTCACAGCACAAATCATGAGAAGATTAACATCAAGGTGAGAGATAGAGGATCTTCTTGGTATCTAAGGGACTGTAGTGTCCTAAAGGCCTGCTGATCTGAGTTTCTGAGTCACTAGAGTAAGTAGCGATGGAGTGGGCATAGCCCTGTGCCTTAAGGAGGCAGGATCCTAGGTTTTTTCATTCCTATGGTTTGGTAAAGAAAGGGGTTCCAGAGAAGGTTTTCATGGTGGGCACATGGTTTCAGTTAACAGAGTACTCCTTTTCAATGCATGCAATTCAGACTGTGCATTGGGTTTATATGTGAAGTTTAAAAACTGTAGGATGCCTAGCCCTAGCCCTATGAGTTGTAATCTGTGATGCAAGGTCTACAATTGATGACTTTAAATGCTCCACAGAGGATTCTCGTGCATATTCCTGAGTTAACGACATGTCTTTGACCAGGCCGGTTTGATGACGATGTTGATTAGCTTTTGCTCTCTTAGTCCCTTGAGCAGGAGGAAGTCAACACAATGAATAAATAGACAATACATATGGAAGATAAGAACATTGTGTAAATATTTGAAGTTTTTTTTCATAAATGTTCTTATTTATATAATCAATCGTTTTGTTCATGAAATTCTTGAATGGGTATTATAAAACTTGAATCTTGTTTTAAGCAACAATTTTTCTTTCTCATTTAAAGTATATTGATTCACTATATTTTTATTCCAATTTACCTATATATAAAATGAGAATGACAATAATATTTTTGTCTATATTTTACAAACGCATCCTATCAACTTTTTTGGCAAAAGAGACTAACTGTACTGTGTCATACCCATTGGAAAATAGTTCAGTGCATAGCGTTACAGTTACTTGTGCTTGTCCTATTGGAAAATTCCTAGCAAATAATAACTAATTTCCTACTATGTCTACACGTTGGTAAATGTTCAGGCATGCTACATAAGCATATTAAACAGACTCACATGATTATAGCCTATGCGATATTGATGGTGGGGTTTTTAACTTGAAGATTCTACATGTAAGAATTCAAAGCACTTTGAATAGTGTCACTCATTTATAAGTAATTCTTAACTTGGAAGAAGAAATATAGGGCCATACTAAATAAATCCTGATTAAAGGGGAGAAAACATGGAACAGAATTCAAATTCTTAAAATGTCTGGACTTCTTGCTCTGGTTGAGACTTAGAAGCCTCTGTGAAACCATCAGCCTGAGATACTCTTCTAAACTTGAACCAAAACTATCCCCTGAAGCCACAATTTAGTGAAGTAACAGATGGGCCCACAAAATAAAGTGAGAATGGTGGTCCATTAGCACAAATCTATGAGAGAAAAGATCGATAATATCCTAAAGCAAATGGGAAGATATGCGAACAGGGAAACTATATTCGAAATGAACAGAACATCTAGGCCATGAGAAATGTAAACACATTGTGGAAAATATAAGTCAAATCATTGAATTAATCTTCCTGTAGAAATTTCTCAATGGAGATTTGGTATATAAAATTTCAATGAAAACACAATAAAATATTACCTTAAAGAATGGAAATGGAAGGTTTATTTTTAAAAATATATAAATTTTCTGATCATTTAAAATTATACTAAGACTGGCTTTATAAATTGTTTGTAAGATAATTTTTCCTTAGTTGGTATTTCTACTTTCGACATGAATGGGATTGCATAAACAGCATATAAACTTCTCTTCTCCGCACCCCCATCCCCGTCCCCCCGTGCTGCTGTTTGCAGGATGACCCATTCTCTGCCCTGGACATCCACTTGAGTGATCACTTAATGCAGGAAGGGATTTTGAAATTTCTCCAAGATGACAAAAGGACACTGGTTCTTGTGACTCACAAGTTGCAGTATTTGACACATGCGGACTGGGTAAGAGTTTGAAGAGATCTTTGTTCACTTTCACAGCGGTGCAGTGGTTACGTGTTGGGCTGCAATTCAGCATTCCCGCAGGGGAAAGACTGGGCTGTCGGCGGTTGCAGTCTTGAAAGCCACAGGTGTCGCTATGAGTCAGCATTGACTCCATGGCAGTGAGTTTGGGGTTGGGGGTTGGGATATTTTTTAAAAATAGACCAGCGGTGGGGAGTGGCGACACCAGGAGGGAAGGGGGTATAGAAAGGGAGAACCGATCTCGGAGATCAATGTGTAACCTCCTCTCTGGGAGATGGGCAATGGGGAGGCGGGTGAGGGGAGACGCCGGGGAGTGTAAGATAAGATATAATAATTATTTATAAACTATCAAGGGACCAGGGGTGGGATCGGGGATGGAAGGGGACGGGGGAAAAAAAGGGAAAACCGAGCTGATTCCAGGAACCCAAGTGGAAGGTGAATTATGAGAATGACGAGTGCAACGAATGTATAAGGGTGCTTTGCTCAATTGATGTATGTACGGATTGTGATAAGAGCTGTATGAACCCCAATAAAAAGATTTTTAAAAATAGAGTCATTGTAAATGCTCTCTGGAATAAAAGTAACTTTTGCTAGCTACGTTTTTTTTCAAATTCTGCTACTCTTTACTTTGCTTAGATCATAGCTATGAAAGATGGAAGTGTGCTAAGAGAAGGGACTCTGAAGGACATTCAAACTAAAGATGTTGAACTTTATGAGCACTGGAAAACGCTTATGAATCGGCAAGATCAAGAATTAGAAAAGGTAATTGCTTACAGTTCTGAAGGACCCGAGATCCAGTTCAGGAGGGTGAGGAATGCATTGTATAAATGACTTCACATGCTTCCCAGTAAGTATTTTCTTATAAAAGTTGGATAACATTATAATCCTTATCTAAAATCCAAACTAATGGTATCTGTATACATTATTAAAGGAAGACTACTTTGGAACTATGCGATTGTAGTAACACCTTCTGGCTCCAGTGCATTCGACACCTAGACTGGCTAAGGCAAGGCAGTTCAGTTCATAGCTCTTCCATTGCGTGAGCATGTGCTTTCCCATCACTCACAAAAGGCAAAACAACTTTGCAAGGAGGAGCTGTGGTCGGAGCAGTAAGCCTTCGCCGGGATGAGCCTGGAAGATGAAGAAAAATGATCAATGGAAATAGTAATAAAATCTTATATTTTCATAGTTTATAAAAGGTCATATTTTTCATTATCTTCTTTTGTTCTCATAAAACTCTTTATGAACAAGTAAAGAAAAGATTATTTCACTTGTACAGATGAGAAAACCGAGGCTCGGATGGTTAACTAGTTTGAATGAAGTGGTAAAGCACATTCAATGCGTGGCTAAGTGGTACTCATAAATCTTAAACCCAAGTTTGAAGAAAATGTAATTTCAGTATAAATACTATGGATGATGTAGGTACAGCTTTGAGTGAAGCAATAGCATAGCTGGAAACTAGACTGAATGTGAAAGAGGAACAACCATGCTGAAGAGATGAAATTGTAAATTGAGTTCACAAATTTTTGAAAAGATCTTTTTCTTTGTTTGGGACTAGTTGGCATCCAGAATTTGGTATACCTTTCTGGGAATGGGCATTATAAAAGGAAATAAAAGCAATTCTATTTTGTAATATGAAATATGCAAGTCATAAAATTTATGAAAAATAGCAAGAAATTAAAATATTATTTTAGAAAGGAAAATAAGAGAAGATAAAAAGATCAAAGAAACTCTAAGATTACTCTGGCTTTTTTGGAGTTGCCAGAGATCTCAAGAATAAACACACATGGAAGAAAAGAGATCTGTAAAAGTCTATTGTCAACTAGAGCACATCACAAAACCATTGCAATGGTGCTATCGATCAAAAGATCACAAGGCATATCAACTAGTGTCCATTTAGGAATTATAATGTTTGGTAATACATTATTTCCACAAGGCTTTTTTCCCCAGTGATTTAGATGCCAGGGACAAAAGAATATGGCGTGTTTTAGGAGCAGGGCAATTTATAGTTTCCTTTGGAAAGAAGATCTGGAGGAGAAAAAAAAGAGAGCGCACTCTTGGCCCTGTCTTAGAGTTGTGCTGGTAAACAGGCCGGGAAGAAAGTCTGCTCAGTTGCATTTAGCAATGACACCATCACTCGGGATAGCGTGGCTCTGCAATGAAAGGGTCATCAATCAGAGGGGGAACAAATTAGGGTGTGGATAGGGCAGATCCAGTTGTGAGCGGAACAATGGCCAGGAGATGACAGAATGAACCAGATACCTGCCAGAACCCTAGCCAGGGATGAAGGAACGCAACTGCCACACAGTGAAATGCAGGCGCCAGAACCATTTGAATCTCCAGGCCGTGGGGAACAAGACCCCTAGATCACCATGGGGGAGTTTTCTATAAAAACAAATTTCTGTTTAATACAGAAAGCAGGATAGGGTTTTTGCATAGAGCAGTAGTTCTTAAAAACACACAAAAACAAAACTCAGGGGTGGTTTTGGCCTCAGGAGAGATTTGATGTACGACAAATATGGCAGGGCCATGCTGCTGGGATCAGCTGGGCGGAGGACAGAGACGCTGCTACAGAGTCCACGATGCACAGAATGGCCTCCCACAAGAAGGAACCAGCAGGCCCCAAGACCACTAGCGCCAACCTCCTGCCTGGACCTACAATTGACTGAGCAAGAAGACAAGGAACATGAAACGCCAGGACACACAAAATAGCTGTCTCGGGTCTTCAGAGAGGACTACGAATGTAAGGATTAAGCTATAAATAGGGAAGGTAATGTTAAAAGGATCGCTGAGGAAACCTCTAGGAGGACATATTTTATCTGATTAAATATTATTTTAAAATTTTTTTACCTTGGTTGATAAAACATGTATTACTAAGAATGTTACTAAGCAAAATAAGCCAGCATCACCTGACATCCTGTGGCCTTCGCCTAGGCCACTCCCCAAATCGACATCCCATAAATAATTATTGGATAAATTACCCCACATTTGTATTTACTTATTGAAAATATCAACACAATTGAAAATGGTTAACATATCATGAGCATTTACTCAGGAAAAAAAATTGACTTTAAAGATTAAAAATAAAATCTTAGTGATATTAAAACTTTTTGTTCATTGAGCATGGGCAGTTGAAGCCAAGCCAAAAGCTTCTACTTTTGAACGTGCATGGTTTTCATTAAGCTACGCATACTGAGCCAGGATCTTCTTTAATTTTTCATTTTTCTAGC
The DNA here is from genome assembly GCF_050624435.1 of Tenrec ecaudatus. Lineage (NCBI taxonomy): Eukaryota > Metazoa > Chordata > Mammalia > Afrosoricida > Tenrecidae > Tenrec > Tenrec ecaudatus. The sequence continues at coordinate 109,822,957 of NC_134535.1, forward strand.
CTTATGTACAAGTGTTAGTTTTCATACCGTTTCAAACCTTACCAAACTCAGTGCCACGGAGTCGATGCTGACGCACAGTGACCCTATCGGAGCACAGAGTAGACACGGTCTTGTGAGTTTCTAAGATTAATTTCAAAAACTAGTGCGTCAGTTGTGTGGAATTCAGGATGCATCTCCTCACAGAAACACGGCTTCTGAATTTTGTGGATGGTCCCCCCAACTCAATTTACCCCACCATGCAGCTGCTAATGTCACTGCAGTTCTGAGGTCAACGGGGTGGGAGTGTTGGAAGCAGGGACGTGGCATAGAAAATGCTACTTTTCTGAGACCAGGACAAGTCTGAAGCAACTATTTTAAATGTGCCAAGATTCCTTGGGTCCTTTTATCGTTTGCATATTTCTCCCTTGTAGGGATTTTCCTGAGCACCTAGGCACCTAAGCACCTCCATTGCCTGTTTACTTCAAACAGTCCTACCAAATTTCCAATTGGAATTCTTTTATTGGACTGCCTTAGGGAGTGTTAAAAAAACTCGCCATGATTGAACAATTCGTCTCAGTGGATGACTGACAGCGTCTTTACTAATCTAGAACTTCAGCTATTTTTAAAAGATGGTAGCAATAGTTACAACGAAGCATCTGCCAATTGAAATATTTTATGTGTCTGATTTAGCAATATTGCTTACATTCATCATGCTGTGCAGCCAGCCCTGCTATTCAGACACTATTCTACCAGGCTTAGCACATGTCCACTGTCCACTAAGCCAGGACTCCCTCCTTCCTCTCCCTTTATGCCTGACAACCACTAATCAGCTTTTGTCCATTTCATTTAAGTGGGATCATAGAATATCTGTCCTTCTGTGTCTGACTTTTGTCACTGAGTGTAACATTTTCAAAGGTCGTTCATGTCGTGACACACCTCAGGACTTCATCTCCCTTTATGGCTGAATGATATTCCACGGTCTGCCTGTCACCACATGTTGTTTATTTGTTCATCCGGACAGTGAGGTTGTCATTTGTAATGGAAGGTATTTATTAACTTAAATATGTTTCTAGTTAGAAGAATGAGGAGTCACTGTAAGTGGTATAAAAATGAGACAAATTAGCAGTGGGGAACTATGCTTTACAGCTGGGGGGTGTATCTCCTTGCCTCTGACGGTATCACCTTGTCATTACTTTTTTGGCATAACTTCTTTATGCTACTGAGCTCGGAAGGACTCCCTACAAGCTGAAGGCATTTGTCCCACACCGACTCCACTGGCAGGAGTTACGGGGCTCTCGAGGGAAGGTAAAGCCTATGAGCCGGATAAAGGCTCCGCTGTGGGTGGGAGTCATTGGTAAGTCATAACCTTCCCGTGGCTCTGAGCTGCCTGAATCACAGCCGAATGTTTACTGTAGGATATGGAAGCTGACCAGACAACTTTAGAGAGGAAAACCCTCAGAAGAGCCATGTATTCAAGAGAGGCCAAAGCCCAAATGGAAGATGAAGATGAAGGTGGGTCTTTTTCTTGCTTCTGAAACCTTAAATGTAGTCAAAAAGGATAGATTATACCTTTGTGCATATATCCAAATTTCACATTTTTTTATCTTTCTGGTGAATTTTTGTAAGTTTAGGAGTCAAAAAGAAGTATAGATTTTTTAACAGGTTAGGTTATTGATAACACAAGTTGATAAACCTCGATTGTTCTATTCAATGTGCCGTAAAGAATCTCATCTGAACGTAGATTTTATGTTTAGCCACTTATTCATTTACTTGTATTTCATCTCATCTTCAAAAACAAGAGACGTTTGATCCTCTTAGAAACACTTAAAATTCCTGAGACTAATACTTCCATATCTGTAAATTTGAGTGAAAATTTAACACACCGTCTTGTGAAAGAATACAAATCCTTCCACCTATTGCCAGTGTGAAGCTTATGCTAGTTTTTGATATGCAGAGGAAGAAGAGGAAGAAGATGAGGATGATAATATGTCCACTGTCATGAGGCTCAGGACTAAAATGCCTTGGAAAACCTGCTGGCGGTATCTCACTTCCGGAGGATTCTTTCTGCTCTTCCTGATGATTTTCTCTAAGCTGGTGAAGCATTCAGTCATTGTAGCTATAGACTACTGGCTGGCCACGTGGACATCCGAGTACAATATAAACAACACTGGAAAAGCCGATCAGGTACAATGGGGTTTGCTTTTAAAGTGCCAACAAGGTGAGCAACGATACCCCCTATCTGACCCCCTGCTGCTGAGTTGATTTTGACTTATAGCACGTTATCATCGACTTGATGAAAGTGGGGGAGGTTTGTTATAGGGAAAATAGAACTGTTCCCTAGGCATTCCAAGTCTGTATCTTTAAGGAAGCAAACTTTCCAATCCTGTTCCTACTCGGCATCCAATGGGTTTGAAGCGCTGGCTTTTGTAATGAGCACCCCGATCTTGATCTGGTTGGATAGTGGCAGTAAGCTTACTATCAAAGTACTGTTGCCTTCAGGGCGCTGGTTTTCCCCATGGCTGACCTCATGTGGAATCCTTAAGGGAGATAAACTTTCAACCCTGTTCTCCGGATTCCACACACTGTTGTCTGATGAAATAGTGGCTCTGTTTATTTAATTCCATCGTGTTCTTCTTTATAAAGAAAAAAATGGACATGGAAAATTAAACCGCTGAAGATGATACATACATAGAGAAGAAAGGTATCTACCAAGAGTTAAATAACAAAAAAAGCTCGCTCCCATCAAATTTTTGCAACTCATAGCATCTGTAAGGCAGAGCTGAGCTGCGCCTGTGGATTTCCCCGGATGTAAATCTTTACAGAGCCGAGACCCTCCTCTTTCTTCTGATGATTGTCTGGTGGAATAGGAACTCCAAACTTGTGCTTAGCCTCTGACTGGAGAATCCACTCTGCCCTCAGAGCTCTTTGAATATCTATTTGAAAGAAAATTAACAAAAATAATTTAGTAGTTGTACAATGGTGCCTCCTGCCATCTTATTAAAAAATTTCTGGAATAAATGTGCAAAATACAAGAGGCTTCAGATTCCTTGGATTATATCTCTGGGCCTGCCACTTATTCGCTTAAAGACAAGTTAATTACATTTCTTGTGGCACAATTTATTCATCTGTAAAATATGGCTCATAATAGGACAATGTCATATGGGTTCTGTAGGGGTTTGTGAAGTCAATATTTTAAAAAGAGCCTGTGTGTCAAATAATGGAATTTAGTATTCCTTTATTTTTTAAGTTAACCATAAACATTCCAGGATAATGTTTCATGTGGACTCAAGAGAGGTATGTGCCTATATAGGTTCCATCTGAGGTATACACATAGCACAGGTTTTTGTGGCTATTATTCCAGCGGCCCTCGGTTTTCATTGCCCATGCCAGGGTAAAAGGAGCCCTGGTGGTGTGACTCAGCGGGTAAGTATTGGGTGTCAACTGCAAAGTCGGCAGTTTGAAACTGCCTAATGCTCCTTGGGAGACATACGAGACTGTCTGCTCCTGTGAAGATTTACAGCCCTGGACACCCCACACAAGGTCGCTGTGATTTGGAACCCATTTGGTGGCAGTGGGTTTGACTTTGGCTTACAGACGTGTAAAACGGGGCGCTGGCAGCACGGTGGACGAAGCGTTAGGTTGCTAATGCAGAGGCAGGCGGCTCAAAGCTATCAGCCGCTCAGACGGAGAGAGATGAGACTGACTGCACCGCGAAGGTTCACTGTCTTCAAAGGAGCAGTTTTGCTCTGTCCTGGAGGGTCACCACGAATCAGTAGCAACTGGAGAGCAGTGAGTGTCCCCGTATATCAGCTGGTAGTCCCGGGATTAGAGATACAATGAAGGAGCTCCACAAAGCCACAAGTCAGCAATATGTTCCAAATCTAAAGGCAGGCTCTGACCATCTTACGCTTCTCCTTGTGAAAACTTGGGAGAAATTGAAGAAGGAAGTAGGGAGCTGCCCTGCAGGATGATGGGGGGACACCACCAGCAACTGCCTGCCCACAGTAATCTAAACTGATGTAAACGAACGAGGTCAACAATCTGTCTGACAGTGGTTTCTGGTTTGTTTATCTGTTTTTTGATAAGAAAAGAGACCCAGTCAATAATTTCATACACACCCTTTCTGTTGGTTGTCTTTCAGACATACTATGTGGCTGGATTTAGCATACTTTGTGGGGCAGGCATTTTCCTTTGTCTTGTTACATCTCTCACTGTAGAGTGGATGGGTCTCACAGCTGCCAAAAATCTTCATCACAATCTTCTCAATAAGATAATTCTTGGACCAATAAGGTAAAGAGCAGTTTTGTCTTAATCAAAATCATGAAAGCATGCATACGTGAATTTAAGAAAAATCTAGTTTTATTAAATTTCGGCTACGTTGCACAAGTGAATGGGCACCTTGCCATTTCCATGCCTCTAGAGAAATCCATGTACAGTGCTCAAGTCGTTGAATGTTCTGACAGATTTACATCTGTTTATTTCCCAGGTTCTTTGACACAACTCCCCTGGGCTTGATTCTCAATCGATTTTCAGCTGACACAAATATCATTGATCAGGTGAGTACCCAAGTTACCTTCCAATTCAAAGAGAAGTGTGTCAGTGCACCCCGAACTCAAACTTTAAGGAGAGGATCATGAGCCCTACAAGTAGAGGACGCTGCTGAAACTTAGAAAGGCGCCCCCTCTATTCATAGGAAAGTGAAGCAAAAGGTGTTGCTACAAAAATCAGCGGAAGCTTTATGAAATGAAACTACCAAAATGCGAACCTACGGATGTGAGGCTTGGCGCGCATTCTCTGTGGGTGGATGCACTTCTGAAAGTGCGTTTCCGTCTCCATCCAAAGAATCCCGCATGGTTCTCGTGACAGCCCCTCAAAAGGGCAGTGTGGGCATCCTGGTGGCCCTCAAGTCTTGTTCCTTTGAAATGTCCTCTCACTTTAGGGAATAAAAACATCGGTCGGTGCCCACCAATGGATAGGAGAATTCTAAGTTTCCCAATAAACGTCTCAAAGCTCAGCCCTTGCTCCGCATGAAAAGTGAGTAAGTACATTGCAGGGATGGAGGAAAAACCTCCTCGGTGCGAATTTCCTGGCCTTTTTCTCAGCAGGGAACTTTGCAGTTTTCTTACAAGTTCTTCATAATACGGCCTTGTGCTTTCCTGTGTCCTGTGAGAAAACCTATCGGAACGATCCCTTTAGTATACGCAACACATGGCCATAACCTTCAGAGGTGACCTCACTGCCCAGCAGATTCCCTCAGAAACCAGCATTTCGATGAGCCTTTTTTAAAAGACCCTCCCCCAAGATTAAGGAAAGCGTGCTGTAGAAAGAGCCTGATTGCAGCCACCCAGTGGAACACGCCGTGTCACGCGTAAACTCGTGCACGGATGATCGGGAACCCTGGAAGCGATACTTTGTTACTTACCCTTGTAATTGATGCCATATACACAAATTATTTCTAGAATAAAATCGCCAGGGGACAACTTTATACACACTGATTTATACATGTATAAGAGGATAGTTTGAGAGCCCATGTTAAATAAAGAGAAATAGTGAGGAGTGAAATAACATTAAAATTAGTTTTATTATAAGAAAGCAATGATTTTGACCACTGTAGAATCTTCTTTTAATTAAATGTTTAAATAATTGTTATTGATGTGGTGTACAGGTCAGGAACGCATGCACTGCCAAGTGATCTGAGGGTTATTAAGTGGCTCTTGAATCAAACGATACCTTAGATCAGTGGTTCTAAACCTGTGGGTCGTGACCCTTTGGGGGGGTAAAACGACCCTTTCACGGGGGTCGCCCAACTCATAAGAGTAGCAACATGACAGTTATGAAGTAGCAGCGAAAATAATTTTGTGGTTGGGGGTCACCACAGCATGAGGACCTGGATTAAAGGTCGCGGCATCAGGAAGGTTGAGAAGCGCTGCCTTGGATGGTGTGATATTTTGGGTATATCCCAAGGATGGGGTTTTTTTTCTCTCCGAATTTCCTAGGTTTCTAAAAATTTACCCTGAAATTATAAAGCGCAAAGTCTAAAATTGGATAAGTATAAGAACAATAAATACCCTTATGATGATTGAGAAAGGGGCCTCTTCAGTCCAACACTTACCTCAGGTGGGCTTTTAGCATGCTCTTTCACAGTACCCCGAGCAGAGGCTGCTGACGGATTTACTGTTCACAGTGATCCTCTGTGCCAGTGGAGGACTGGGCTCCACAGGCTCTTCACAGGTGGGTTCCTAAGGATTACATCCTAAGAGCTCTTCTTCTGAGGCACCTTGGGTGAACTCAAACCTTTGACTGCTCTGTAAGCCCCAGGGGTGCTGACTGTTGGCACCACACAAGGCCTCCAGCATGCTCTAAAGAACACCTATACCATTTAGAGAGAAAACGGTTGATGCATCGAATGGACTAAAAATATGCTGGGTCATCTTTATTTTATTTACTAGCACTCATGTCAGGTCACACACTGCAACGCAACCACTTCATAGGGAACACATGTGGCAAAAGAGGAGGCCAACGCGCCATATTTAGAAGAAGGTCTGGTTCTACTGAGAGAATCAAAATGATTAATAAAAGAAAAACAATTTGAGAGTTCAGCACAGTTTCAAGATAAGATATGTCATATAAACTTCTCAATTTGAAAGTTCAGCCCAGTTTCTGGATAAGAAATGTCATATAAACTTTTCTACACCAATGGGAAAATGTCATGAAAAATAAATTCCATTCACATTGATAACAAAGCTGTGAAAGTAGAAATATACTTGATATCAATGAAATTGTAAAGTTGTAAAACTTCTGCACATAACAAGATTATAGTTTTATCCTATATCCCAAGTTAAAACATTCTGGGATTACAGGTATGTAGCTCAAAAGAAAAAATAATCACCTGCATGTGTAGAAACTTGTAATTAATTTTAAAATGTGTAATTAATTTAAAAATATCAGCATGTGTAGAAATTTAACCTAGGACCAGTGTGGAGTCCTGTATCAGTAAGTAATACAAGTGAAACTGGATATTTTCTTCCTACTGCACAAGACAAATCCATATATGTAAAGATTACCATATAAAATAAATAAAAATGATTTATAAAAAATTAAAAAGAAAAATCATTAAGAGAAATAAACTTCTGAAAGTAGAATAATCTTAGGTACGTAGAGTGAGAAATATTTTCTTAACTAAAGCATAAAACTTGGGAACAGTAGACAAAAGTACAAACAGAAATGATTATGTAAAATGTTAAACTTCCATAACAGTAAATACATCAAGGATAAATTCTGAAGGGTTAAACAGAAAACCCTGGCAAAGAGTGTAAAAGAAATATAATAAATATGTATAATATGTAAAGAACTTCTAGAAATCAATAAGGAAACGATAAACCTAATCAAGTAGGCAAAAAACATGATTGAGCAATTGCAGAAAGTGAATGTAGCTGTCTTACAGTTACATTAGAGGGATAGTTAAACAAATTTTGGAATACCGTTCAGCCATTAAAGAGAGAGAGATTTGAATATATTGACAGGCGAATGTATACAGTTAGTCTTTTTCAATAAAATCACACAAGTGCATGAACAAATAAAAATTATAGTACATTGCCATTACCATAAAGTACCCAGGATATATAAGTTGATGGGTAGGTAGCTGGTTGATGATGTACTAAACTGTGGGTGAGTGGAGTCGAGGGACTGAAGAGTCAGTTGTAACGAACGTGTTCATATACTACTTTTATAACTGTATGACTCAATGTTAATATGAAATGAGTATTTTATTGCATTGTAATTTCTTTTTTATGTGAATGAAAAATATTTCTCTTCCAACTCTCCCTGACTAGCACATCCCTCCCACTTTGGAATCTCTAACTCGTTCAACACTACTCTGCCTGTCTGCGATTGGGATGATTTCTTATGCCACCCCTGTCTTCCTGGTTGCTCTTGTGCCCCTTGGAGTTGCCTTTTATTTTATCCAGAAATATTTCCGAGTGGCCTCTAAGTAAGTAAAACAAAGTTCTTATAAAAGCCTATATATTTGATTTGTTGTAATGCGCAGTTGTGTTTTTTCAAGATAAGATGTTGAACTGGGAAATGCCAACTATTTGAGGCATGACAAAACCTATCCTGACATCGTATTTCTCTTGGAGACCTATTTTTATTTTGTTTCCTGAGTTGGTTGTAATAGCTCTGGACATATAGTTACATGTCGATTCATCTGTTGAGTTTTGAGTCCACGGACTATGTCAAATTTTCTATTTCATTATCCTTTTTTTCTGAAAATGACACTCACAGAACATTTACACAATCAACCTTAGTCCCAAAGGTAAGTGTTATAATATCATTATGTTTCATATATGGAGGACAAAAGACAGGGTTAAATATTTGAAAATCCTCTAACAACATTCTGTGAAATATGGAAGTTCAAAGAGATAAACGAGAGGGATAACTATGAACATCTTGAGTGTCTGGTAGATATACCATAGCTTTATGAGATATGAACATTTCAGATTGGATTATGTAATATGATATGAGAATCCAGAAAATAAATATATTATTAGTTTTATTGGTTTTAAGCTTTCTATTAAGATAGGATTTTTCATTTATGAGCTGTTGAATCATTAAATGAAATATTATACCAAGGCATTTTGAAATGATCAACTTAACTCCAAAGTCCTGTTATAAACAGTACTATAAATTTTATGCCTTTGCAAGAATAACTTTATTTCAACAAACACTTAAGCACTTATTATATTGCAAATAATTGTGTGAAGCCATGTGGCAGATAAAGAAATCAACATGACAAGAATCTGTCCTCAGGAAACTAACGTCTCTCAGGAAGATAAAACATATAAAATAGCCCTCGTGTGATTAAGTGTTGAAATAGGAAAGTAGACGGTGAGTTTATTCAGGAAATTTAAAGCATGTAATATGATTTTTAGCTCTTACTTAGAGGGTGCCCAATATACGAAAAGTCAAGAACACCATGTATTTGCTACTTCCACACTGTCCTAGCTGTCTGTGTGATGTCTTGGTCCAGCAGGAGGAGGTTTGTCTTTGTGAATGAGAGTGCTTGAAGGTTTTGCCCTATCCGGATCCTCAGTGTTTACAGAAATAGTGTCCGGTCACTTAAGTTTTTAATCTGTACAAGTCAACAATCTGTGTACTTTAGACTACAAAGCTGTCCTATACATGAATACTGTCCTTTTCTCAACAGTATTGTAAATTCTGTATCGCTGGCTAAATTAATGATACTATGAATAGGATTAGTCTTATTGTTCTCCACTAAGCTGATAATGATGTCTCTAAAGGGAACCAGGGGCAGAGCTAAATCTAGATCTCTCTGCACTGAATGGTAGCCCTAATCCAAAAACAATTTGTTCTCATGGCATACCCCGACATGATATTTGCCCTCATTAAGAGACCGCTGAAGATATGGGTGTCATAGCAAAGTTTGATGAAGCAATCACATGGTGCCCAGACATCAGAGAAAATAGTGTCTGGCATCTTAAAGGCTTGTCTTAAAACAAGCAGCCCTCCAAGTGAGGTGACAGCTAAAGCCACAAAAAAGAAACACGTCAGCCTGTGTGATCCAAGAATGTAAATGATAAAATCCAAGAGCAGATAAGAGAGCAGGATAGAGCTTAAATTATGAGCATCTGGTTTGCAGAAGGCTATGGATGACAGTGAAAACCCCAAATCCCTCTGCAGGGGCCCCGGGTGGATTAAGTCTCCAGTGAATCTCCTCTGACCATTGACCAGGATGTGAATAGGCTTGCTATCAGGCGCAGTGTTTGGGGGAGTAGATTAGTGTAGATGGAGTCAGGTTAACATTGTGCATCTTGTCCCTTGTGCTTCTTTTAGACCCGTTCTAAATTTGTCCTAGTTTTTAATATTTCCTGCATTCTGTTTGATTAAGGATTTTCTCTGTTTTATTGTTGTCATGGGGTTGTGTTTTAGTTAGTTTGTTTGTAGTTTTGCTGTATTTGGAATCCAAGATTGGTAAATCTTCTGGAGACAGTAACTGGATTAATGGTTTCTTAGAGTGATGACAGAAGGGATTAGGGAGAAAGGTGGAGCTAATAATAATGAGTACAAAAAGAAGAAAGTGCTAAAATTGATTGAACAACTCTTTAATATCATTAAGCCATTGAATTGCATATTTGATTATATGTCTATAAAACTCTTACAATTAAATTGAAATATAAAATTTTTACATTATTTCAGTGTAGGGAACATGGCTAAGTGTATAGGAAGGTAGGAAGAGAAAACAGATGCTCATTTGGGAACGTCTTGCATTGTAATTTTCCACAGGGCAATGAACAAGGGTCCTTTAAATATTATAAACCCAGATTGAATCTAGGACGAATTCCCTCCACCTCTTTTCTCTTTGGAAATTAAAATTCGCCCTCTCACTTCTTCTAGTGTAACTGTGAGGCTGCTTATTGCATCAGACAGAGACTTGGGGTTGGTTCATTTGGGTGGCTGTTTTTCACTCTATCCCTGCCTTCTTACCAAACAATCCCCTCACATACTTATCCTCATTCACATACTCATTCGGTCCTCTTTGAGCCCATTAGCAGTACAAATTGTGTGCAAAGGTTGGATAATTATTCTTAGTTTGTTACATCTGAATGGTGCATGAATAGTTCATTAAAAGTGAAAATAGTATTTTAATATTATTATTAAATTATTAAAATAGAGAAAAGATTATCAGATTTACAGAACCATCATGCTAATGGATTGTGGACAACCCAAATCTTGTTAGAAATTGGACGATCATGGATAAAGCCATTCTTGTCTAGAATGCTCTGAATGTTAGCGATTATGCTTGCATGATCTTAAATCTCAGAAGAAGCAACCCCTCTAGAGGTTGTGGCTCTGAAAACTTGAAGTTGAACAGAACTTATGTGAGGAACTAGGTATAGGAAAGAGCAGGAAATTCTGAATATCTAAGATAATCAAAGATTGAACGCGTCATTTACTCTCCAAGCATTTCACAAAGGTAAGATCAAACCGAGTCGTCAGCTCTCTTTAGCTTCACAAAATACCATTCTATAAAGAAAGGACCCTTCTTCCTAATTCTTTCCTTTTTACTTCCCTTCATACCTCCATGTACCAACCACCTATTGGTTGTCTGTGTCAAATTTAGAAACAGTAATTTGGTTGGTGTTGGTTAAAAATGTGTATTTAAATCATAAGAGACTATTTGCATTTCTTTATATTTCCCTCTCCTCCCTCTCTCTTCTACTTTCTCCTGTTACTCTTGTTTTCCTTCTGCCGTTCGCTCCCTTTCTCCTTGCTCTGCCGTCTCCTCCTCCCTATCTCCCCACCACATTTCTCCCCTGTCCGCATCTGCACCCTCTGAAACGAATGAATCCATTTTAGCAGCACAAGATGGAAATCCATACGCAGCTGAGAATGGCCTCGGTGACTCGTTAAAGATGATGTGATGGAGTTTATCAGTTCAGGTGACTGTGGCAGGTCAACACCATTGCTGCTGTTCCGATATTCTCGCGGCTCCAGGGGCCTAGGGGAGGGCCGACGAAACTGTACAAAGTGGAGTGCTTGCAAACATGCTATAAAGCGGATCCTGTCTTCCAGGAATGCTGTCACAGTGAGCGTCTCTATGAAAAGGAGCAGATCTGGCATTTGTGCACCAAGCATTCAATGATTGCGCTACCTATTCTATTTTTAGTTCCTTTGAGCTTCCTGATGCTGCGTTTTTCTTTATATAGTCCAGCTTCTCAGAGTATGTGCTCAGTATAGAGATTCAATAAGTGTGGTGAGAGAATACAACCCTGATGCACACAATTGCCTGCCTTTAAACCATGCCGCCCATCTTCCCTCGTTCTGTTTGAATGACCTCCTGATCCATATACAGGTTCCCTGCGAGCACCAGGAAATGTTCGGGCATTCCCATTCTTTCCAATGTTGTCCATATTTGGCTATGAACTGCACAGTCTACTGGCCTTGTACAATCAACCAAACACAAGTGGTGGTAGGCTCTGCTTTAAGCCACGATCCACGTGGCTTCACCAATAATATCCTTTATCCACAGCCTTTTCCAAAGCTGGCCCGCACGTCTGGCCACTCCCTTTCCCTGTACTGCTGCAACCATTGGCGAAAGATCTTCAGGAACATTTTACTTTCCTGTAATATTAATGGTACTCTTCGGTAATTTCCACATTCGGTGGGGTTACCTTTCTTTGGAATGGTTACGGATATAAATTTCTTCCAGTTGGTTGGTGAGATAGCTGTCCTCCAAATTTCTTGGCATAGACCAAAGAGTGTGTCCAGTGCTTCATCAGCTTGTGGAAACATTTCAGTTGGTATTCCGTCAATTCCTGGAGCCTTGGTTTTTGCCAATAGCTTCAGCGCAGCCTGGACTTCTTCCTTAGCTGAAAATTGCTACTGTTGTGTGTGTGTGAGTGTGTGTGTGTGTGTGTCCATGGCCTGGAGCACAAGTATCATTGGCTCTTGGTCATGACCTATCTCTAGAAATGTTTGCATTCATTTTGTTTCTGATCTTCAGTGATTTTTCCATCTATTCTATATCTACCATCTAATCGTGCCCATTCTTAAAAGTAGCCTTGTTCCACAAGGACACCTCCAAGAGTTTCGAGGTGTTAGCCACACTCAACTCACCGGATGCTTTCAGACCTATCTGCGTGCTTGTGTTGTTCTAGTAGCAGAAGTGCTCTTCTTGTCGTCTGTTTCCCTGCAGCTCTCCTCATGCCTTAAGTTTGACCTAAACTCCACCTACTCAAAGAAAACAGCTCCCATTGCTTAGGGTGATTGACGTGCTTAGTCCTCTTATCTCTATAGCAATGTGCTTTGACAGTTTTACAAAGTTGTATTGTTTCGCCTGTGACATCAGCCTGGGCTATCTTTCTCTTCCTCTTTGGCCTGTGACCTGCTGATGGGAAGGAAGACGCTACAATGACTCATGGTAAGTAGTAACGGGTACTTGGGTTTTATGCTGAACACATGTGAAGCTTATTCTTGCATTTCTCTCTGCTCCAGGGACCTCCAGGAACTGGATGACAGCACCCAGCTCCCCCTGCTTTGCCACTTCTCAGAGACCGCTGAGGGGCTCACCACTATCCGGGCGTTTCGGTCAGTACCACGCTTTGATACTGCTGCGTAGACAATTACATCGTGAACAAATAGCTATCTACAAATAGCTGGTTGTTGTTACTGGTGTGTGTGTGTGTGTGTGTGTGTGTGTGTGTGTGTCCCTGGAACAGAGCATAAAAACCAGTTCCGCTATGATCAAAATTAGAGTTTGAATCATCTGAAATTTGGACAGGCATGAAGAAAGAATGAACATTATACTGAAGTGTGTTAGCTGTGTGTCCCTAGCATCAGTCTGTTCATCTGGGAAAGGAAGGAATCAGCCTCGTTTCCCGTGGTGGTGGATTACTTGAAAGGATGCACGGAAAGCGCCACCCCAGGGGGCTCCGGATAAGCAGCCAGTGGTGGTGGGGCCCTGGTGGTGCAGTGGTTACAGGGCTGCAATCCACACGGTCAGCAGTTTGAAACCACATGCAGCTCCTGGGGAGACAGGCGGGGCTTTCTACTCCAGTGAATAGTTACAGTCTTGGAAACTCACAGGGAGACGGTATGAGTCAGCATCGACTTGATGGCAGCCAGTTTGGTTTGGTTTAAGCAAGTTCAAGGAAACATAATGAAAAAAAATAAAAACAAGGTACTAATATTACCACAAATTTATTTTTTAAATCTGTTCATTTTCTTAAATATCGGTAAACAGTAATTATCGGTAAACTACTATGTCCATAGTAGTAAGATTTGGATAGAGTGTGTACTTAACACACATAAAAGTTACTTTGCCCTGTTTTCCTTTTTCAGGTAAGATCAGGGAAAAAAAACTGGCATTGCTGAATATTTCACTTAATCCAGAAAATTGACATTTTAAAGAATTAAATTTCACTGCAACCCCAAATGAAATTGGATTTCAACCAGCCATTTTTTTACTTAAGTAAAATATAAAACCTAAGGAATATTATGGCCAGAATATTTTATCTGGAGAGACCAGTCCCAGGAGAAGGACATTATGCTTGGTAAAGTGGAAGGGCAGTGAAAAACTAGGAAGGCCCACAAGATGCAATGACATAGTGACCATAACAATGGGCTCAGCCATAGGAGAAATTGCAAGGATGGCGCAGAACAGTGCGGTGTTTTATTCTGTTGAGTGTAGGCTTGCTGTGGGCCTGTACGACCCCTAACAACAACAACAACAAGGAATACGAGGAAGAAACAAGGCTTTCTTAAAGATGAGTTGGAATTGACTCGATGGCAGTGAGTTAGAAGAATACAGAATTGCATCTAAAAGTACATTAAGACGCAGCAACCACAAAATTATGTACCATATAAATTCTTCATGAATCACGCACACTTTCTGCAGTGGTATGTTTTCCTGCCATGGTGATTTGTGCTTTCTATGGAGGTGTGGGAGAAAAATGAGGCTTTCTGCTCCCTTAGAGCTGTAGCCTCAGAAACACACAGGGGCAGTTCGACCCTGCCCCATAGGCTCACGATGAGTCAGAATTGACTCAGTGGAGTGAGTTTATTAAGGATGGTAAAATTATTGATTGACATTGAATGTAGATTTTAAAGTTAAAATTTATATGCTATTCCTGTCTCGCAGTTCTCAGTGTTATTTATTCTGTGCAATATTTAACCTATTTTATTCACCTGAACAGTCTTTTCAAGTTAATTTATTTCAGAAATACTTATTTCAATGCTTTACGTATGTGAGGTTTTGCTCTTGACTGAAATTGGTAAGGCCTTTCCAATTCATACCAGCTAAAGATGGAACTATTTGCCATTTGCCTGCTATATTACCTGTTTATTTTCTTTGTCATGTTTATCTGAGTAACGTAATTATTTTTTAAAATCTGTTTACAGTTTACTGCCTATCCCTTCCAACTAGAATGTAAGCCTATGCAATTAGACCTTCTATATGCTTTGTTGTATCAACACCTGGAATAATGCCATGCTCAAGAAAAGCATTACCTGACTTTTTGTCTTGCCCGGACTCTGCCCTAAAGAATGAATTCACAGTCCTTAGTGGGAGAAAAACTAACCAAACCAAATTGGTGGCAGCTCAGTTGATTCCAATGCATAGGATAGAATAAAACTGCCCTATAGCTTCCTGAGTGGAAGAGTGGATTAAGAAAAAAAGTAATATAATATATTGTTTAAGATATGTATTACAAGATGCATATCTCAAAGGAACAAAGGGATAGTTATTCAGTAACAAATCTTCCAATAAATAGTAGTAGTTCACTTGACAGATAAAGTGGATACATTATTCAAAATAGAGGCAATGGATAGGAAAAAAGTGTGAAAGTTTCTAATTTATAAAGCATTGTTTTAATGTAGTCTACAAAGGGTGGTAATTGGTATGCCGGTTGAAAAGGTAAATGGAGACCAATAGATAAAAGGCATCGAATGTATTCTTTAAAAGATCTTGGATTTTATTGTTCCCATATGTGGTAGTCACTGAAGGACTTTTAGCAGGAGAGGCGCAAGATTGAGTTGTTTTCATCAGAATAACTGGTGTACTATCAAAAACGCATGTGGGATGGTTGAGAACAAAGACAAGAAGGTACCCAGAGATTATACAGACTTGTAGGTGACAAGAGCTGGCTAAAGGTGGAACTGGGGGAATGGAGAGAAAGCATAGAATTGAGAACTATTTAGGAAATGGGTTCTGTGAAATTAGGGACTAATTAAATGTGAGAAGTAAGATTGAGGGAGAAGTTGAAGATGATTCCTTCTACATTTCTAATTTCCATGAGTGAGTACAATTCTCCAAGTTCAAAAATTCAAATAGAGACAATGGAGGAAGGAAATAAAGAAGTCCGCTCTGAACAATGGAGGTGGCTGATCAAATATCCAGGTGGAGATTTTATGTAAGTTTGATATTTGCAAAGTAGCTCAAGGCTAAAGGTAACAGGTTTAGCTATCATCCTTCTAAAGGTATTATGTAAAATTTTGGTCATGGATTTGATTGTCAAGAGTGTTACCAGAAGTTGGGTCAAGGTATTGAGCCTCTCCACTTCTCTGTTTTTGGCCCACTGACAAGACAAAATTTCAGGTAAAGGACAAAATTCAGACCAGAGTCAGAGAAAAGGTTTGAACAGAAAGAGTGATTTTATTGAAGGGAATACTTGGAAAAGAACGCTAAAGGCCCTCCTTCCTCAGTCATTGAGCCCACACCAACTCATGATTACTCTGTGGAACAGCGTATAACTGTCCTTGTGAGTTTCTGAGACTATAGCTCTTTATGCAAGTAGAGAGTCCCATCATTCTCCCGAGGAGCGGATGGTGGTATCGAACTGCTGACCTTACTGGTCACAGTCCAATGCATAAACGCTACATGACCAAACCAAACCCCAAAACCCAGACTTGCTGCCATGGAGTCAGTGCTGACTCACGGTGACCCCCTGCAGGTTTCAGAGACTCACTGGTCACAGGAGTAAGACCCAGTCTTTTTCTCCCCAGAGGATCTGCTGGTGGTTTTGAACTGCCAACCAAGCAGAGAGCTGGTTTTCTGGCAGGTCTTCTGCTATCGGCTGGTTCTTGGGGGTGAACCTCTTCTTTCTAAGGATGTGTGTTCCTGTACTTCAGGCTGTGCCCTCATCTCCAGACCCGAAACCTTAGCGCCCCTTCAGCCATTGTGGGGGTGGTGAAATCTCCTATTTCCCCACTCTGCCTTTATGCTATCTCTGCTCTCAACCATTCATGAGGAAATGTACCTCATCTGCCCGGCACCTTCCTTGGAACTGCAGGGGTATGTGGGGAAACGCATTTCCTTTGTGTCCAGAGGCCTGCCAGATCCCAGCCTGTAACTCACTAGCAGCAGGAATTAGACTGAGAATAGAGGGGCTTAGATTAAAGTTGCAGAATACCAGGATTTAATCATCAGGTGGATTAAAACAAAACCTGTGGGACATATGATCTGTCCACTGCTGACTATTTAAACAAAGTTGATCCTCTTAGGTGCCTGCTTCAGAGTAAGCAAGGCAGTTTCTTCTAAATTTAACCAACCACAGCTTATCTGGTTGCTGACATTAACATTGATTATCATCATCTGTGGGAAGTCTTCCAGGTACCAGAATGTAGATTCCATGTCCTTCTTAAGATCTCAATATTAACATTTACCATATCCTAATCATCTGTTTGTGTGTCTGTATCTCCATCCGCATTCCTCCATACCCCATGTTTGAAAAAGACAAATTGAAAACTGTCTTATATCTTTATCTTTGGAATGTTAACAGAATTGGGCATAAAGTACATAATGAAATTTCTCAAGATGGTGTTGTGTTAGGCGTCACTGAGTTGGTTCCTACTCAGAGCGACCATGTGTACATCAGAATGAAACCCTGCCTGGTCTGCATCGTCCTCACAAATGTTCTCAATGTTGCAGCCCTGGTGTCATTCCCTCTTGTTGCGGGCCTTCCTCCTTTGCACTGGCCCTCCCCTTGACCGAGCCCGATGTCCTTCTCCAGGGACTGGTCCCTTCTGATCACATGTTCAAAGTCTGTGAGATGAGGTCTCACCATCCTTACCTCTAAGGAGCCTTCTGGATGTACTTCTCCAAAAGACAGATCTGTTTATTCTTTTAGAATTCCGCGGTATTTCCCATAGGCTTTGCCAACACCATACATAGTTCAAATACATTGATACTACTCGAGTCTTCCTTAGTCAATGTCCAACTTTCACATGCATATGCAGCTATTGACTTAGGTCGGGTGCACCTTATCCTCAAGTACCTTTGCTTTTCGACACTTCATTGAGGTCCCGTGCAGCAGATTTGCCCAATGCAATGTGTCCTTTGAGCTCTTGACTGCTACTTCCATGAGCATTGAGTGTGTCAATTAAAGGCTCCCACTGATTGTGTTTCTGTTATAACAGCACTAGGTCACGAAGACAGCCCCTTTGACTGATTCCCTTCCCATGCTTTATACATTTTTAACTACATACGAGGTAGCAAGGAAGTACTTGGCGTCCATAGTGGTCACCAAAGCCCTTAATGTGGTCAGCTAAGACTTCTGAGAGCAACTTATATGCATGAATTTGCTACTCCTGGTAAGAAAATATTTACCTCTTCTCTACCCACGTCGCAGATAGGCCCAGAATCCCTGAGGGGTTGCTGTTCTGCTGTCCGATTCCTCTGGACCGTAAACAACACCACTGCAAGGAACCTTATTTCTGTCTTGACTTCCTCTCTCATGAAACAACAGTGGGAGGGCTCGTGTTCTCACTGACCATGGCTGACCACATGCCACGGCACCAAAATAAAACAGTTTCAACCAATTGAAAAGCATAAGCCATCTGAGTGATAGAGAAAGACTCAGGATAGTGGTGTCGTTGAAATGAAATGAAGAAGGCCATTTTCAGAAGCCAAATGTTAGCTGCTTCTGGAAACCTGGATGTATCAGAATCAATGATGGCCCCAAATTGCTCACTGGCTATAGCATCCTTGCAGCTTCTGGAGCTATAACTTAACCGGGCAGCTTTCAGAGGGCTGAAGGATCAACAGTCAATCTGACCGTGAAAAGGGCAAAGGAAGGCTATCCTTCCAAGAAACTTCTCTATGGTTGGGGAGGTTTGGGTGGGCTCATTTGCTTCTTGTGTTTAAGGGTAATGGCCTACAGATTTTTCAAAGCTGAAGAGAAAAAGTGGAAATGCAGGTGAAGTGGGCCAATTGATGGAGCAAGTCTCCATGGAAGATCAGCTGCACTGTTCAAGGGCACACATAGAAAGGTCAGCTCACCTTGAACAAGATTTATTCCGTAGCTCCTCTTCTAGCACACGGAGAGAAGAGCCTGGGCTCCAGCCAGCTGGTGGGTAATGGAAGTTGACGAGCTCAACATACTGTGCCCACAACTGTTTCCCTGACGGGATGAATGAATGTCACTCGCTGATTGTGGCAGGGACATGGATTGACTGTTTTAAAGAAACTAAGGAAGAATTAGAATAAAAGAAAGAATTGGTTCAGATATTTCATTACCCACTTCACCACACTTGATTGGACTTGATTTGACCATCTTTCTATCTTTCTTTTTTTTGAAGGGCATAAACAGTATCCACTATGGATACCAGCCCAAAAGTCCATGCTTTGATCCCGTTCAGGGGCCCCTCAGAAGGAGAAGCCTGGCAATCTACTGCTGAAAGGTCACAGCCCAGAAAACCCAATGGGGGCAGTTCTACTGCACACATATGAGGTCACCATGAGTCAGAATAGATTCAATGTCAATGACAACAATCATTTAGAATTTTACATTAAGAAAACTTCCAAGTAGCTATTACAATGATTAGTTGATTCTAATGCCATAGCACCACTATAGGACAGATTAAAACTTCCCCACGAAGATTCCAAGCAGATAATTTTTACATAAGCAGACTGCCACATCTTTCTTCCGTGGAACAAGTAGCAGTGGATGTGAACTGCAAACATTTTGGTTAGCAATGGGCACCTCACCACTGTGTCACTAGATATTACCTTCAGTGTTTATATTGTTATTGGAGAGGGGAGGGGGAATGCAGCCTAACCTTTATCTAGAAGTACCTGCATCATACTCATCCACAATGAGATCTTCCAGAGGGCATTGTTAAAGTGAACATTCGATACCATGCACATATGAAATTTTAAATAGAAGGGAAATAGAAAGCATATTTTGAGGGGGTGTTCTGCTGCTATCAGATGCACTTGGAGATACTTTACATTTTGGTACTACTTGTGGTCCGGAACCAAACATGTTCTTTTCCATCCATGTGTTGCTTTCTTTCAAGCTACCAGGAATCCCTAGAGTCTCCTGCTCTTTGGGAAAGTGAGTACTGACTGATTGGACTGCCTTTCCTCCCCTGCACTCCGGGTTCATGGTGTACTCAGATGAAGCAAGGAACTCCCTCAAGTCTCAGAGTTAACTGAGACGGAGATTTCTGTGACCTTTCTCTTCTTTTTTTCTTTTTGTCTGACAGAATAAAGGTCTAAGAATGTTCAGAAGATGAGTTGGATGTGGATGAAAAGATACAGACTGTGTCAAAGTTTCCATTAGGAAAACAGAAGGTTCCTTGCCAAATAGAAACACACAGAAAGAATGTTCACTGCATTTTCACCCCTCCCCGCTCACTGCTGCTTCAGACAGTTGCCAGCTCCATTTACAAACTCTTTAAGAGTGTATCTGAAATCATATCCCCAAAGTGAAGGGGCAGTAACAAGAATCCCAGACAAAGTGCTTTGTCACCGTCAAGTGTTTGGTGTTCATCTCAAATGGGGTCCACTGGCCTGGGTCCAACGGGCTGCATCTCTAGTGTCTGCACCGTAAGCCTCTAAGGACAGGGACCTGTCTGCAGCCCTTAAACGTATTGAGTTTCCTTGCTATTGCTCATGTTGTTTTGTCAACATGAAAATACATTTCTTTACTTTCTCACCTGAAAAATTTAACTCACTCCTTAAAGCCTCTGAGACCATCCTCCCTGCTCTCAGTGAAACATTGCTTAACCTCTCTTTCCCACCATCGATACCATTCCCTACCTGTTGAAGCCTCTGGTCAATGTAAACCATCTCTGCCTTTATCTTCATGTAGAATTTTGTGCACGTGGCTGTTCTAATTAAGCACCGTGTTACAACACTTTTACATGACACCATTTACATCATTCACTAGACATGAGTCAACAAGCAGAGTTCCTAGCTTATTCATATGGGTATCCTCAATGTATAGCAGACTGCCTTCATGAGAGTTGATGCTTGGTAAATGTTTCTGAATGAATGGATGAAAGTGTGTCTACCATGCAAGTAGAGAAAGAATGAACCTGACATCTATGCATCTCCTTACACTTCATATTCACTCACCCTGTAAATTATAAACCTGGGGTCACCTTTTCTGTTAATTACAACACACAGATCCCTCTGATTTACTGACAAGTTCTCCTTGCCCTTTAAGGTTATATAAATTTGCCCTCACATTGAAACTTTTGAACTAACTCCTACTCACAGCAATTTCTTCATCCCAACCAACTTCTTTTGGCTCATGTGCAGTTTTAAGATCATTGAGATGGCTTCAAGCCTTTACTTGCACTGAAACCCCAACCAAACTCATGGCCATTGAGTTGCTTCCAACTCATAGCGACCCTATAGGACAGAACAGACCTGCTCCCAGGGTTTGTTGGGGCTGTAGGATCTTTGTGGGAGCCCAAAGCCTCCTCTTTCTCCCTCTTTGACTGGATGGTGGGGGGGTGAGAGTTGGGTTCAAACTACTGACTGTGAGATTAGCAACCCAATGCCTAACCAATGAATTAAGACTAAGTAGAGACAGAACGCACATGATCTCCCCTGCGGATTCACCAAGACACAGGAGTAAGTCCATTCACAATCCAGATATCGGGATATTAGGTTTGCTTTCTTTTTTAAATTGTAAATTAGGTTAAGATTTACAACGCAGACTACCTATTTCACATTCTGCAATTTATATACATTTTGTTTCACTCATCCATTGGAGTCCCCTCAATTCGCCATCACTTATCCCACTTCCTCCTGCGTTTCCTGTTTCCATTCCTCCTTCTTTCCTAACCCTTTGAACTTTGTCCATGGGGAAATGCTGCACATTTGATCTTAAGCGGTTGATTATTGTAACACTGGGCTGAGTTCAGTTCCAGGTCTGAAGGGGGATTAAGGGACATAGTCTGGGGTGGGTTCCACCAGTCTCTATCTGACCAGAAAACTTGGGTCTCTTTTATGATTTTGAGTTCTGTTTCATGTTTTTCTCCCACTCTTTCCAGGGCCTCCTAATGCGATCCTTTTCCAGAGCAGTTGGAGGGGTAGCTGGGCACCATCTAGTTCTTCTGGTTTCAGGGTTTTGGAAACTGATGTTTGTGCGAACCATTAGTCCATTGGACAGATTATTTCCTTGTAGCTTTTGATCACTCTTCTTTCCTCTGCTCACGAGTTTCTAAGACTCCCAGGTGCATTCAACAGAGTAGAGGGTGGAACGTTGTCTTTGTGAACTATGTTATAGGCATGATTTGTTTGCCTGCTTAGCCCTAACCCCATGCGTTGCCCTTCAGCACAGGTCTTCCTGTGCATGGCATTTGGGTCAAGGCTAAAAACAAAAAATTAGGTCATACTTTGGCTCTCATTACTGAATCATTTGATTATGGTAGATCAGATGTTGCTGTCTGACTGAATTATCCTGATTTATCTGGTTTGGCATATTGGAATGATCAAATTGATTGGATAGCTATCAAGTATCTGATACTAAGTGAGCACCCCACCCAGGACTTCTTCATTCTTTGACATGTAATTTTTCCCCCATAAAGTTTTGCAATTAAAAAAATGAATTTTCGGGGTCTCGGAGCACTTTTTATCAAACATAAGTCACTGTAAGTCTGTCAAATAAATTTGGGCTATTTATGGCAAACATAACCTGTAGAAGGCAGGTCAACACAAACAAGCCGCAGCTGTGGAGTTTGATTGGGTGTTTCCCTCAAGCTGGCAACCAGTTGTTGTGATGGTGTTACCCAGCCTCCCACAGTTTCTTGTGCCCGGGGAAAGCAATTGAAAAACGAAGAGATTATTTTTGATATTTAAAAAAGATTCCCCCCCACCACCATACAGCATGACTTTGTGTGAGAGAATAGCTCACATATTCAAGAGGGAAGAATTTTTCAGAATCAACAGTTTGTTTTATAAAACAGCCTTTACAAAATTGGTCCTGATTATGCTGAATATCAGGACTGAAATTTATTTGACCAAGGATAATTATTGAAAATATACATTCCATAGTTCCCTAACAATATTACAAGCCAAAGATTCCTTTCATACATGGCCATCCTTACAAATAATTTAGAATATTTGGACATTGAAAAGACTTTATTAAATAATACAATTTACATCTTCAGGGTAGCTCAATTCCTCTTCATCTCATCAATTTTCTTCTTTGGTTACAGAAACATCAAGCAAAAGCTCTGTCTACATACCTATGTACTTATGTATATATATGAATATATAAATACGTATAAATGCACAGTCTCCTGGTTTCCATCTGGCACTCCCCACTCAACTCTAGAGTATTATTTGGAAAAGCAAAGCAAACGCAATCAAGAGTAGGTAGAATGGCTACAATAATGACTTTGATATTTAGGAAATGGGATCTGTGCAAGGTTTTGCAATCAGAAGGGCTCCCTCCCTTAGCAGTGGTGTGAGAAGGGACGGGATCGCTGTACAACACCATCGAGAGCCCCAAGAATGCAGTAGTCACGGCTGACCTTTAATTTGAAGGAGAAGCCCATTTGCTGCTCATTCCAACCCACCATTCTGTCACGATGCTGAGTGAATCGTGTAGTAGTAAGTGAGAGTGTTTTTTTTATTCCTTCTCCCGTCGCGTGGCTAACATCATAATATTTTGTTTTCTGCAGGCATGAAAACAGATTTCAGCAACGTATGCTGGAACTGACAGACACAAACAACATTGCCTACTTGTTTCTCTCAGCTGCCAACAGATGGCTAGAGGTCAGGACGGTATGTTCATTTCATAATTTCGAAATGGAAACCAGAGAAGAGGCCTGATGCAAATAGGAGACAGTTGCAAAAATTTGTCTTCTACTGAGATTCACAGTATGTTCACATTTTCTGCATTTGAAAAACAGCTCAGGTTTGTTCTGACCACAGGTGAAATTTGTCAACATGTTTTAGCTAGTGACGAGTGTCCTCTTTGCAAAAATTAATTTTGTGTTCATTAGTCTCTAGATTACATAAGTTATTGGAATGGCAAATATTTGTATGACTTCAAATTCTTCGTTTTCAAACAAGCAGAGTTGACAAGTGAACAGATGTGCTCATTTCCTCCCTGGGCTGGAGAAGCAGACAGAAGACGGCTTTCTATGTTTTAAACCTGCGGAGGATCACATTAGCCCAAATTGTAGGAGGCTGCCATCTGTTGCCTTCTCCCCAGTCTTATGTAGGAGGACATGGGCATCACACAGACATGGTCTAGCAATCTCCCAGCTAATCTCCCAGAATACAACTTTGCCACCCATCCAAGTGGTAGGATTAAAAATCGTACCGTAAAAAGTCACTTCTTAGAATACTTAGCAAATGCACTCAATGCATGTGTTTTGAATGGATGGATGAATGAGAACATAAATGGAGTCTCTACCTATCCTGGTTAGTGTCATCTAAAGCCACCAATTGAAGTAATATGCCAGTGATAGATGAAAGAGAAGTAATATGCCAGTGATAAAGAGAAATGGAAGCCACCAATTGAAGTAAGATACCAGTGACAGATGAAAGAGAAGCTTCAAAGGGGAAGGAGGTAAAGTTTTCAGGTTGGCTTGAGTAAAATACAACATGAGTAATCTATTGGGTAATGGACTGTAATCTTCATTTTAAAATAATTATATGCTATTTTTTTAAAAGACAAGGCTACCTGTGGTATTGTAAGAACCTCATCTCATTGATTATGCATCCCTACCTTAAACACTCTTTGATCTGAACACTCAGCAGATCAGAGAAGGCAGATGGTAAAGGGACCTTAATAAGATTGCAATCAAAGAGCCCACTTCAGATTCTGAGTAACTGATTGATAAGGGTTCCTGGTCATCCTGGTGAATGGTAGGTATCACAATTTCTCATCAGTTTGCATAAATCCTCTGCTACTGTGTTAACTATCTGTACAAACTACTTAGCAACATTACACAATTACATCTCACAAATTTTATATATAAGCATTGGCTGTGGATAAATTCTTTGCTTGTAGCTGTAGGAGTTAGGACAGGACAGAATTTCTCTTTAATTACCTCTAGATAAACATGAGCACAGATGAAAAGTTGCATATGGTTTGGGTTTTGCTTTGAGCTGGTAATGGTAAAGCCTGCACAGCAAAACCAACAACAGCTACTCTGGAGAAAGAAGAGGCTTTCTCTGCCTTAAAGAGTATTATAGGGTCACTGGGCCTTGGAATTGACTCAGTGGGAACGGGTGATTAGGTTCCTAAATCTAGTCTTGAAGCTCGCTGGAGTTTTACTGTTTGTTTTTCTTTTTTTGTATAAGAAGGAAAAAAAGTCTTATACTGAATAAGATTAATCATGAAGTAGCTTGATGCAAGCACGTCCCACCATCACAAGAGGTCTCCTACCCTTGGAGATTGAGTCCTTTTTTTAGGGGAAAGTGTGTTTGCTTTGGACTAGAGGTGGGTATGTCTCCTTTGTCTGTGCTCCAGTGCTTCCCACTGTCAGCTTGATGGACACATGTTTTAATGGGAAACTTGCCAGCAAACCATAGGTTGCCTTCTTGTGGCCCAAAGACAAGAAGCTAGAGCCCCCAGACTGCCAAGAAAGGAGAGGTCAGAAAAAAAATCCGAACAGCAGACAAGCTCAGAATGCTTGAATTTTGATTGACACACAGCCTCAGCCCGCGTGTGAAAAGGCGGGCCTAGCTTGAGATACAAGTATTCTTAGCCCATCTGTAGAAACCCTAAAGAAAATACTAACATTTGGAACTGGAATGGCAGAATCTGCCGATTTTTTTCTGCTGTAGGATCATATCTTTGTTATGAGGTGTTGCCTTCGTGGTTTTGTGAGCATTAGCATGCTTCCAACATTTACTATGTAGTCTCCTTACCCAAGCTCTTCCTTGGAAACTAATACAAAAAATGAAAGAATTTATGCTTCTTTTTAAATTGTTGGTAAGAGACTTTTATTAATTTATTGCAACATCCTCTTCATATTATCTGGGGGGAAAAGTCAAGACCCAAGCCTTTTGTGTAGGAGCTTTTCATTCACCTGTTATATTTATGGCCGTCCATTTATGTGGGTAAGTACACAGGCACACACGCATCCCTCTGGACACTCCAGAGATCTGACTTAAGGCCAATCTACTCACATCCATTCTGTGCTTCTGACTACACTGAGAGTTTTCATTTTCACCAGGTAAGTGCTGTCCTTCAGGGACAGGTGACCCGGGGTGACATGAAGTAAGTTAAATCAGCCATTGCTCTTCAGGTAGAGCGTTTTCTCCCAAGTGTAGCACATTTAAATGAATAATGTACTTCATTCCTACTGTGCTGCTCTGGACGTCTCCACATCACTGGAAGCACAATTTCGTTAGACATAACTGGTATGTGTCAGGAGCATGAATATTGAGATACACAACCTTAGAGACGAGGATGTGACAGTCTCTGTGAACCTCACAGCTGGACATGTTCTCCCTTGAAAGTCATGTTTAAAAAGCAAGTACTGAAAACTATTTGGTCCAATACATCTGCATCGGAGAATCAACTCAACTTCCTCCTCCTCCTATGTTTTGCCCTATGGCTAAGGAAATGAACACAAATGCACATTTAAACCAAATGCTCTTAGAGACCCTAGAACAGAAACACCACAGAAATGACACCAGGAGGGATGCCACAGTGGGGCCATATCCGAGGAAGCAAAAAGGGTTTCGGATGCAGTTATGATGATTGCATCTGCTCTGATCCACACACTTGCCTTCTTAAGGGAGAGAAAGCATTATGCAATGGCCTTCTAGCGCTGTTTGCCCTTTCTTTCCATTCATGATTGTACCGCTCCAAGGCAAGGCCACCGACTTCCATTGATAGAAAACCCCAAGGAAAGGAGGGAAACCAGAATACAAACATATTTTGTTGACTCTGCGGAGATCCCTAAGTCCTGTCCAAATTTTGTTATCTGCCTCTGTGTTAGTCTGGGTACATTAGAGAAACAAATCCACAGAAACACTCACCTTAAAGAGAGAGTTTTCTATAAAGAGTAAGTATACAACAAGAAAACATCCCAATCCAGTCCTGCCCGAGCCACAAGTCCAACATTAGCCCATATGTCCAACACCAATCCACAAAGTCCTCCTCCATCTCACAAAACAGACCCAATGATGCCGACTGCAGGAGGAAAGCTGAGTCAGTGAGCGTGTAAGCATCTCAGTGCTGGGAGGGCTCTCAACACGGGTTCCCCAGCACCCAGGTCTGGATCGGTGTAGGTCCATGTGGCTTCTCCTCAGGGATGTCTTGCAGGAAGTGAGCCTTGCCAGCTGAAGCAGGGAACTGGCTAAGGCAGCTGCACCCTGGTCCGACCATCAGAAATCAAGAGACCCGAGAACTAGAAAGGCGCGGCTCACGGAGCCGTTTATCTCTCCACCCTTCAATTAACCCCACATGTGTTTATTGGCCAGGTTGGCACAATGAACTAACTACCTCAGCCCCCTTCCAATTTGTGTTACTCTTTTCCTTTTTTAAATATGCCTTTTTCATATTAAGTAAAAGTAAAGACCATCACCCATTGCTTCCTTCTTCCGGGTAAAGAGTTTTCTCTATGGAAGCTTGAACTCTAGCCTCCATGTTCATTCGCATTCATTTCCTCCATGTTCATTCCGCATTCATTTCCTCCATGTTCATTCCGCATTCATTTCCGCCATGTTCATTCCGCATTCATTTCCGCCATGTTCATCTGCATTCATTTCCTCCATGTTCATTCCGCATTCATTTCCTCCATGTTCATTCCGCATTCATTTCCTCCATGTTCATTCCGCATTCATTTCCTCCATGTTCATTCCGCATTCATTTCCGCCATGTTCATCTGCATTCATTTCCTCCATGTTCATTCAGCATTCATTTCCGCCATGTTCATTCCGCATTCATTTCCTCCATGTTCATTCAGCATTCATTTCCGCCATGTTCATTCCGCATTCATTTCCGCCATGTTCATCTGCATTCATTTCCTCCATGTTCATTCAGCATTTATTTCCTCCATGTTCATTCCGCATTCATTTCCTCCATGTTCATTCCGCATTCATTTCCTCCATGTTCATTCCGCATTCATTTCCGCCATGTTCATTCCGCATTCATTTCCGCCATGTTCATCTGCATTCATTTCCTCCATGTTCATTCAGCATTCATTTCCTCCATGTTCATTCCGCATTCATTTCCTCCATGTTCATTCCCATTCATTTCCACCATGTTCATTCCGCATTCATTTCCGCCATGTTCATTCCGCATTCATTTCCGCCATGTTCATTCCGCATTCAGTTTTAGATAAATAAATAAAGACCATAACATGCTAAAAAATACATGAATCTGGAAGAATAAAACCATTTGGCTGGCAGAAAAGTAGCTAGACTGTGACCACCCAGGTTGCTTTGGCAGCCAAGCAGAGTGTGTTTTCCTTTGGCTGCCAAAGAAAGTGGGCCGCAGTTGTGCACCGTGTGTCACTACAGCCTAACCTTTGAGTGCTGCGTATGTTCTGTTTTTTCAGCAATGTTTTCCCTTCATCCCTCTGCGCTAAACAATTCCAGTTCTTTGGCACCGGTGTTTCCATTTGCAAAAATTGTGTAACTCTATCTAAAGGCAATTTTTCCAAGGCTTTTTCTTGCTGTATGGTGAAAGGATGATAGAAAATTCCCACCAGGAAGCCAAAGCAAAACAACAACTCCTCCTTATAGTTAATAGGCTGAAATAAATATAATCCTGCAGGTAAAACTACCCAAGAATCTGCTGTCTGGGAAACAACAGAAGTATCCTGTGGATGATCCTGAGTGTGACCAGATGTCCTCAATCAACAGGTGTATGTGGTTGCTGTAGTTTAGAAGCTATCATAAGTTCTTCCAGATGCTCAGTGGTTCTAGGCACTGAGTGGTACTGGACATATACCAAATGCCTTAGGAGGCCTGCTAGTGCAGTGGTCATGCACAGGGCTGGTCACTCCAAAACCAGCAGTTTAAAACCACCAGCCACTCCGTGAGAGAAAAATGAGGTGTTCGACTCTAGTGAAGAATTCCCATCCCAGAAACGCACAGGGACTACTAGCCTGTCCCACAGTGTCACTGTGACTTGGAATCAACTTGATGGCAGTGAGTTTGATTTGAGTTTTTAGGGCGATACAGAGGAAAGAGATCATTATAAGAGATCATTATAAATCAGCTTAATAAAGCATCAGTTTCATTGCAATAACAATATCAATCAATTGAATCACTAGCAGCCTCTGTTTTATGTTGTCTATAACTTGACAGGAGAATCAAATGCTTTCCTTCTGCATGGGAGTGTTGAATTGACAAACTCAATGGAAGTTATAATTCAGCACAATACAGAAAAAGTGTCAACCTTAGACAAAAAGGCCACAGGGAAGAATGCATATCACTGTCCATGACTCTCACCTCTTCACAAGTGTGTAGACGTACGTCGGCATGCATCCAGTGTAGGCGAATAGCCCATATGGTTGAGATTCCGCCTCCATGGAATTGTTGCCTCAGACAAAGAGCACAAACGATCTCCTTGGAGTGTGCCAGTGAGCAGGTGACTACATTGCCAGAGCAATCCAAGAAGTATTTGCTGCCTCTGGGGAATTTATTACTTCCAGGGATAAACTACATGATTCATTTCTATTTTTGTTGTTTTTTTTTTAAGTCTTTTTCTCTGCAAAGGCCATAGAATTTAATATGGAATTACATTGTAGGGACGTTTCTTACCTCGTATGTTTTGTGATTGCACAGAGTTTTAAGCTTGCTTTGAGCATGTGAAACTCATTCAGGGGATAAAGCAGATATCTCGACGCATGAGGGTGGGAAACCTACCCGGCATACAGTGTTTTTATGCCTTTCCCTCTCTATGAATCGGGTATCTCTTCTATTTTCCAAAGAGGAAACAGGGGTCCCAAAAGAGTGAAATGATTTGCTCAAGCTCAATAGCTAGTATTCACTAGGCCAGAACGTGAACTCAGATCTCTGACTTCAAGTTTGGGCTCCTTGATTCATCTACCAACAATCTAATTGCTGCGTCTCACTGCCGAAGACATGAGAATGCGCACATGTGCGCGGACTTCACTTACAGCAACAGCAAACTCCTCATGCAGTTAGAAAGCCCCAAACCAAGATGCTCTAAAGGCCCTGAGAAAAGCTCGTTCTGTACCTCTTCCTGGTGGATGGAAGCTTCTGGCCATCCTTGTTGCTTCTTATCTTATAGCTGCGTCACTCCAATCTTTGCCTCAGTGTTCGCGTGGCCTTCTTCTAAGGAGACCAGTCACTGGGCTTGACACACAGCCGAATACAGTATGACTTCATCATAACTAATTACATCTGGAATCCACCCTATTTCCAAATAAGGTCACATTCTGAGGTTCCAGGAGATAATGCATTTGGGGACAAGATTGGTCCACCCAGTACTATGATTAGATTTGATAAATGTCATTATTTGGTTTCAGCATGTCAAACAACTTTATCAGTGTTGTTAAACTCTTAGTATCTATCTGTTAGTACTTCATGGAGCCAGAGATGTGTTTAACTAGGGAAGGTGATCACTAATAGCATGAGACTTGAGATAACTGTACAAAGTACCTATGCCTGGAATTTTACTGGTTTCTGGGACATGTAACACATTGGCATGAGAAGCTTTAATATTTACTTTTGGAAGGATAATACATAAACACTAAGAATACTGGGAAATGGAGAAGAAAAGGGTGTTGGGAAATTGACAGGTGTTTCCTAAATCTCACGTAGGAAGAGGACAGAGGTCTTCTAAATCTTAAATTTAAAGCTGGCCCTGTGAGATTTTGAAAGTTAGCAAAAGAATTTACCATTTAGTCAGAGACCGTCTAGGCACTCCAAGACAGACCTATACTTCCAATTTGTGAGTAAGTATTCCTCTTGTTCTTGTTTATATCAAACATGCAGGGTAAATGCTCTAGACCGACAGCCAGGTAGTTAGTTGACCAAACGTTCAGCAGCTTTGCTTCTGATGGTGCCTAAGCCCCACAAGGTAACCAGCAGCAGACTCTTGTGAGGGCCTCACCAGAGGACCCAGGAGAACGAATCAGATCCAGACTCCGACTCACTGCCATGGGATTGATTCCTAGTCAGAGCAACACCACAGAACACAGAATAACTGCAGATCTGAGGCTGCAGATCTTCACGGGAGCCGCAAGGTCCATCCTTCTCTTGTGGAGCGGCTGGAGATTTCCACAGCTGACCTTTCCATTAGCAGCCCAACTCATGACCCCTCATGCCATCAGGACTCTTCAGATCACATCCAGATCTGAGTACAAAGGAAGCTTAGCCAGGAAATCAGATCTAAATTCCATGGTCTGTCTAGCCGTCTCTATGGCAACACAGTGCTGTAGAATCGAAAGAAAAGAAAGCCCTCTGTCCGGTCCAGTACGGTTATGCCATGCATCACAGTTTAACTTCCAGCAAGGCACATTTCCTCTCTGAAGCCACATCATCATCTATGAGAGCATTACATCACTCTTCACGCCAGACCTAATGTTGTTCATTGTCATGCTTGAGGATCTAAGGTAACCTTGGAACTTGACACGGAGTACTGTGTCTTCTCCAAGTGCCCACTTTTCTAAGTTGATTGTGATCTTTGGTGTAAGAATTTGAAAATAAATCTTAAAATTTTTTTTTTGTTTTCTTCCTAGGATTATCTTGGGGCTTGCATTGTCCTTACTGCATCGATTGCATCCATCAGTGGGTCTTCCAATTCTGGATTGGTGGGCTTAGGCCTCCTTTATGCACTTACAGTAAGTAGGGATGGCAGTGTCTTCTTCTGTGCAGGGTTACAGGTACTCTCTCTAGGTTTGATCAATTCTTATTCATGAATGTTGGAGCGGGGGAGATTGAAATTTTTAAGAAGATGACAGTCTTGCAGACAATCAAGATTCAAATTCAATCTCTAGCATTTAGGACACCCTGGATTCATTTCTAATATTGTGAACCAAGTTTTAAGAGGTATATGAATTCCATAATTGTTCTTCCATGGTTGTTCATACGAGGTTCTTCCTACAAAGCTGCTTGGGATTCCTGTCTCGAGTTGCTCCCAGTTCATTTGGGGACACAAAAATGAATGGGACTATAAAAGAAATCGGTGCAAATAGGGGTGCATACAAATATTCATTGTGCAGAGAAAAAGAGGTGACAGTTTCACAAAACAATGGCATCTAAGGGCCCTAGAAGAAAATCTGACTATCCCAAGACCTTCTCTCTGGCCTCCAATCTCCTGGGGCACTCGGACATGGACCACACAATGTACGGAGTCATCTCCTCCGGCACTATCCAGGGACTACAAAACTGATATTGCATTTTAAATGTGTTCATTTCTATCCCCTGCCATAGATAACCAATTATTTAAATTGGGTGGTGAGAAACTTGGCTGACCTGGAGGTCCAGATGGGTGCAGTGAAGAAAGTGAACAGTTTCTTGACTATGGAGTCTGAGAACTACGAAGGCACCATGGGTATTGATCTGAATATCATTGTTTGTGCTTCATTTCTATTCCTAAACAAATACCTCTTATGTGTCTGGAACCTTGTTCCTTTTGCTCTTGTTCTGCATGCTAGTGGTTTTCCCTTCCATATCGCGAGACTCCCTTTCCATCTTGCTTTGCTCTGCTTGATGATGCACATCTGAAAAGATGAGAAGGCCTGGGAAGTCCTGATATTAACCAGAGTCCAAAGAGATATTATTTAATAATATTAAAGACAATTATAAAAATATTTGGAGAGTATTAAGTTAATTACTTACCTGAATTCTAAACTATTTATTCACTATCTCATGACCCTAATAACTTAGACACTATTAGGAAGAAACTTGGATCTTAAAATACTAACAGTTTTAGCTTTGCTAGAGAGGAACTGCCAGGAAATCCATTGCCAAGGACAGACCAATCTTTCTGAAATACAAAACTCATATTTAAAAGGCACTGCTTTGCCTAAATTGTTCTACATCTCTCCTGTTCTTCAAGGTCAATAGCTAAATAATGAGATGCTAAGCCTTGGAGAGCTTTCCTTAGTCAGCCCCGCCCACCTGCCTGGTCTCCTCTCTCTTCACCCCCACCTCACAACTTTTACTCTGGCTAAACCCGCATGCTTTCTCTCCCACCCACCCCTGCACTCCTGTTCCTGTCTCTCCAATCCCCAGCTCTCCTGCTTTAAAACTCATCCCTCAGTTCTTAAGAAATTGCCTTTGAAGAGACACCCTGGCCTTTTGAAACCCTAGAATTGTTAGG
This sequence comes from Tenrec ecaudatus, assembly GCF_050624435.1. NCBI lineage: Eukaryota > Metazoa > Chordata > Mammalia > Afrosoricida > Tenrecidae > Tenrec > Tenrec ecaudatus. Next base: position 109,855,962 of record NC_134535.1, read on the forward strand.
CTCGCCCCATCGGTGCTCACAGAGCACCTTGAACATCTGGGCAGCCCTGTAGATGGTGATTGATGTATCTGCTCCCCCAGGTCAGCGAGAACATTAAGGCAGGGATTTCATCTGACCCATTCCCAGCGTCTTGCCCAGCCCTTCCCATATTGTAGGCCTTCAGATGGATTAATGAATAAATCAACTCTCTGTCTGTAGAATTGAGTGATGGAACATGAAAGAGACATGACACTGGTTAATATTCATTAAAGAAGCAGAAAACTATTTTTAAAGTTTCTGGTAAAGAGACATTTACTGCAATTTAAATTCTACAAAGATTTGATTTTTAAAAAATCTTTCAAAAGATTTATGTTTAAATTTTATAAAGATTTACATATGTGTGAGCCCTGATGGAACATTGCTTACGTATTAGACCTCTCATGGGAAGGTCAGCAGTTCTAAACCACTAGCTGCCCCATGGGCGAATGATGAGGCTTTCTACTCCAGTACAAGGTTCCAGTCTTGGCAACGCAGCAGGGCTGTTCTTCCCTGACCTCTGGATTGCTATGAGTTGGATATTGGATATTTTGGTGTATATGCATATGTAGGCATATGTCTGTGTTTATCTATCGGTTTAATCAACGCCCCACCTGCAGATCCTGCTCAAGTTCCAGACCATTGGCCACAGGAAGGGGAGATCAAGATCCATGATCTGTGTGTCAGATATGAAAATAATTTGAAACCTGTCCTTAAACATGTCAAGGCTTATATCAAACCTGGGCAAAAGGTATGCAATCCATGGTGAATCGATTTTTATTTTCCACATGAAACATCTGAGCTATCTTGAGACAGACATCTCAGACAAGAATATTCTCCATGAGCTCACAGAATATTTCCTACTCACAAGAGATGAAAAAAGATAGGATCAGGATAAAATATGTGTTTTCTGAGTCTTATTGTTATTCATTAGTCTTCCACAGGGATCTAAAAAGTCAATAATAGGGGTATTTTTACCTTTTTCTGATTTTTTTCTATGGCTATACCACATATCACCTCAGGGACTTTTCCATTATCAGCTCTATTCCCGAAATGATTTATTGTATTGTATTGTATTGTATTGATTTATTGTATTGTATTTATTGTATTCAATGTTCAGGAAAACATTGGTACATTCTGGGGGGTGGGGGGGTTTGCTATAAAAATATTCTTTCTAAGGGAAATTAAAGTAATTTTTATTACACTGGCAATATACTAAATGCAAACATAAAGCCATGAAAGAAAACTGTCACGATAGAACGGGAATGAGAACAATGAAAATGGAGTCACTGAAGAACCAATGAGGCCTCCGGGTTTTTAACTCAATAATGATAAAGGAGGTCTGAGGAGCAAAGGTATTTCTGAGTGATATGCACAGTGTACGTGTTCGACTAGAAGCGTGGTTTCATCGGGGTGCCCTGTCTCACTTAAACATACAAGCAAACCCGCGTGCCAGCACTGCCTGCTCTCAGCCTGAACCTTGTCTTCTCTGGGCCCTCTGCTAGGTGGGCATATGTGGCCGCACTGGCAGTGGAAAGTCATCCTTATCCCTGGCGTTCTTCAGAATGGTCGATATATTTGACGGTAAGTTGCTTCATTCTGAGTGGGCCGCGTGGTCCTTTGACTTAACCAAATACAACGCCGATTTGTTCAATTCCGGCCAAATAAAAAGCAAATATTTAGAAAGAAGTCTGCATCTTGCATCCTAAGGTTCGAGGCAGGTGTCACAAACAATCAGCCTAGAAGTAAAGATAGAACATAGAACTGCGGGAATAAAACTCTGAGCCGGAAACCGAGCTCTAGAAATGGCTGCTGCCGATTTCTATTGAAGTGATGAAATCCGAACAAGGCCACCCACGTTGAAGAGCAGGAGGTCGGCGCAGTGCCCCCAAGAAAAAAGAGGGATTCCCAGTTGATCTTATGTCCCTCCACTGTAACGAGATCTCTATCTATCGAAGAAACAATTGCAAAAAGATAGACCATATGGAAGTTTCATCTTAGTACATGACACCTACTGTCACCCTCTTAATAGCGTGGCATGAAAAGTTGAACATTTTGCAAGGAGGCAACTTTCGGTGTAAAGAGCCAAGCATCAGCTAATGTACATAAAAATTGTATTCATTCGTAAAATTATTAATGCATCAGATATATAAGTACATTGAAATAATGGATCTTTGTTCTAGAAAAATACATCACATTACCTACTCTATCAAGTGTCTCATAAAGAGATCAGTTCATAGCAGTCTTGAGGGAAAGAGGATCCGGCAATGCGTTAGGCCACCAAATACATCAAAGATGTGCTTACTATTATTAGCTGTAATGATTTTGATGGGGGGGGTCATAGTACTTCACATTTTTATTGTACTTGACAGTTTATATTACATAATTTAATCTACACAACAGCTCAGTGAGATAAAGAGGTCAGTTTATAAACAACAGTGTTGAACTGTGGTCATTGTAGTCCTCTGGCTAGCAATAATACCAAGATATTTTAAGGATTTCCACTGGGATTTGTGTTTGAAACCATGACATGCTCTAAGCAGACACATTCCATTTACTATCTGTGACTCTGACTGAGCATACGAGGCTAAGCTTACTTTCATGAGTTCAGAAGCATGTTTGCAGGCCCAATGTGAGTTATTATCATTTTAATAGCATTAGGATATTAAAATTTTGATATGTTGTTCTTGAAAGAGAGAGCTTAAATGAATCCCTCTTACTTACCTGAATCCAAATCCAGCTATCAAATGGGGCAGATCTGCCTTTCCAAACTGAATAAATTCATTTCACTGAGCAATGTCATCTGTGCACAACAGTGACATGGTCAAGTGAGTCTCCACCTTCGGGAAAGTACATCAAGACTACTGAAGGCCCTGTAAGCCTACAGAGAGTTTGGAGAAAATTATGTTTCTATTTCATTGAATTTACTTTCATATTTTGGTACACTGTATTATTTAATCAATACAGCAGAATAAGTCTAAAAAGTTCCCATCTTCTCGCTAATATTCTGTTACTGGAGGGGATAAAAAGAAATACATGTAGAATGTCAGATGTGCTAGATCCTACGCAGAACGAGACAGCAGAGAAGGCCAATAAAGGGATGCTGACAAGAAGAGGACCCAGTGGGAGGAAAAGGTTTGATTTTGTTGGCAGGTGATACATAAACTGAATGAAAACTGTACATGTCTTTGGGAAAAGTAAATAAGAAAGATAAACTATCACCAAAATGTGTATTTTTCTTAGATACATTGAACTATACATACATGGAAATCTTCAGAATCCTAACTTAAACTAGGGAAATATTTCATATTAGTAAATAAATGCTATTTTACTTGTGGTTTTAATGCATTCTGTAATTTTTGTTTCTTTCTAACAGGGAAGATTGTCATTGATGGAATAGACATTTCTAAATTACCACTACACACGCTACGTTCTAGACTTTCGATCATTCTGCAAGATCCAATACTGTTCAGTGGTTCTATTAGGTAGGTGACATATTCATGGTCACATGGTGATAAATCCACGTGCCTTACCCTTGGAGTCCTGATTTTCTCCAGCTATCATTTTCGGGGTGTGTACGAAATGCCATTCTCAAGAGGACAATTTGGACTGGGAACCCTGTACACCTGTAGACGTCAATCTCATGTCTCCAGGAGCTTTTCACGTTCAGTTTGATTCTACAAAAGCTACTCCTCCTTTCAGTGCTTGCAGGTAGACATTCCCGGCATGCTACAGTCTATAGGCATCCTGCCAAACCCTAAGGTTGTCTGGCCTAGCCTCAGATATGGAGAGTTTTTCATGATATCCTTAACTATTTCCCACATGGCACCACTTTTCTTTCAGCCATTGTGACTCTTTTTTGTCTTTTTTCTTTTCCTTACTTTTATTGGGGGCTTTTACATCTCTTATCACAATCCATACATTCAACCAGTGTGTCAAGCACATTTGCACACATGCCACCATCATCATTTTCAAAGCATTCTCTTCCCACTTGAGCCCCTGATATCAGCGCCCCATTTATTCCCCCGCCCTCCCTCACGAACACTTGATAAGTTACAGATTATTATTTTCAGATCTTACATCATCCTCCATTGCCCCTCATCCACTTTTCTGTTATTCATCCCCCTGGGAGTGGGTTAAAGGTTGATCCTTGTGATCAATTCCCCCCTTTTCCCCCTCCCCTATCCTAACCTAATCCTCCTAGCATCTCTACTCTCATTGTTGGTCCTGAGGGGTTTGTCTATCTTGGATTCCCTGTGTTGCGGGCTCTTGTCTGTAGCAGTGTGCATGCTTTGGTATAATCTGATTTGTAAGGTAGAATTGAGGTCATGATAGTGGGGGAAAGGAAGCACCAAAGAACTAGAGGAAAGTTGTGTGTTGCATTGGTGCTATACTGCACCCTGACTGGCTCATCTCTTCCCTGTGACCCCTCTATGAGGGAATGTCCACTTGTCTACAGATGGGCATTGGGTCTCCATTCCATGCCCACCCACCCCCATTCACATTGAATATGATTTTGTTCTGGGTCTTAGATGCCTGATACCTGATTCCATCAACACCTCATGATCACACAGGCTGGTGTGCTTCTTCCATGTAGGCTTTGTTGCTTCTGAGATAGATGGCCGCTTGTTTATTGTCAGTCCTTTCAGACCCCAGATGCTATATTTTTTTATGGCCAGGCACCATCTGCTTTCTTCACCACATTTGCTTATGCACCCATTTTGTCTTCAGCGATTGTGTCAGGAAGGTGAGCATCACAGAATGCCAGATTGTTAGAACAAAGTGTTCTTGTGTTAAGGGGATTCTTGAGTTGATGCCCAATGTCCATCTGCAACCTTAATTCTTAACATATAGATATGAGTACATAGTTATATTCACTTCTCATTACATATATTTACATATATACATGTCTGTATTTAGACCTGTATAAATGTCCTTTGTCTCCTGGTTCTTTTCTCTATTACCTTTTACTTCCCTCTTGTCCCACCATAATGTTCGGCTTTCATTCAGGTTTAGTAATTCCTTGCTGCTACATTGCCCTTGATTAAGCCCCACTAAGCACTCCACACCCTTCTTTCCATTGATTTTAGTTCACTTGTTGTTCCCTTGTCCCTGGTTTGGTTTCCTCCCCACCTTCCTGTCTCCCACCTTCCCTTCTCCTATATGCCCCCAGAACCATTGTTCCCATTCTTTTCATCTCTGAATTATTTATCCCACCTATCTTATCTAGATGGACATGCAGATACATTAATAAGTGCAAAAAACCGGCATAGCCAAATGAAACAACAAAGAAAGTCAAAACCAACAAAACAATAACAATAACAAAAAACAAAAATGAAATAACAATAACCCCTTTCTGAGTGTTTTTCAGTCAAGTCTGATGGGGTGCCACCTTCTTTGTCCAAAGTCTATTTTTGGTATTCTTTAGGGATTCCATCACTTTGCTCCCCTTACTACTGTGTTGCATGCTCTTAGTGTTTCGCCCCAGCGTGATGGGGTCAGATTGTGCATTCTTCCCGCACTGTGTCTCCAGTGTTGTCCTCCATAGTGATATGGTTCAGTGAGGGACATTGTGTCCAGTGGTAGAGCTGGCCCTATGGTCCTTTCTGTGTGTTGTCTGCTCCCAGCAGGAATATCATTTTCCGGGCTTGGTGGGCCAGGATGTCCTCCCTTCCCTCTCCATCCCTTTCATTTCTCCCATGTGCTCTAATCCAACTCGCCCCTCTCCCCAAGCTGTAGCCCCAATGCTGTTCTCTGAAGTGCATTCTTCTGGGGGAGGGTTGGTGGGTAAGTGGGGTTGACCACATAGTTGGGATAGGGGGTGGCCCCGCAGACCTCTCTATTGGTTCCATGGTACATGCCGGTATGTTATATTCACGTTTTGGTGCATCCAATTGAAGCCTGGTCTTTCTCTCCCTCTCCTGTGGTGATATAAACAATACCCTCCCCTTGGGTGAGTTTAGTGCCCTGCTGCCCCCTACCCATGGCTTTTCAGTTCTCCCTCTCTTTCTTTCCCTCCCTTATTTAGTTGGCAGTCGTGTCCAATATGACTTTTTAAAATGCTGCTACAATCCTCTTTCTGTCTGGTTCATGATTTTATAACTATAAGTTTCAGGAATCTACTATCTCATAAAAAACAAAATAAAAATATATTGTTTTTTAGTCCAGAATCCAGAGGGATTCTGTAGGACAGACAGAGTAGAGCGACCCTGTAGGATCTCCTAGCTTGTAATCTTTACGGTATGGATTGTGGCCTCTTTTCTCATGCAGAGTGGCTTGGGGCTCACCCAGCTAACCTTCATACTAGCAACCAGAGAAGCCACACTTTGCCTACATGTATGCACCCAGTGAGTGGTGGAGCTGCAATTTCAACTGAAGTTTGTCTAGCTCCAAAATCCAGTGTGGTATCACCCACCAGATCCTGTCTCTCCTTCTAGCCACCCTCTTCTCTCTGACTCCCCTCCTCCATCTGCTTCATTATGAAGATGCATTGGCTCTAATCCATGTGTTCGTTAACCTTCTCTTACCACGTAGTCTTCTCTTGAAGAGAAACAATGTTCAGCTGTCAGACCAATCAAAAATTTTATGCATATGGAATTATGTAGTGATAAGAGTGAATGTATGTCTCTCAGGGTTTATGAATATTATATTGTGTTTGATCAGAAACTCAAGCTCACTGCCATCAATTCAAGTCTTACTCATAGCGACCCTTTATGACAAGGTCGAACTGCCCCTGTGGGTTTCCTAGACTCCTCTTTCTTCCGCAGTGCAGCTTGTGGTTTTGAACTGCCAGCCTTGCTGGTTAAAAACAGCCATCAATATTCTCTATAGAGTTTCCACCAGTTCCGCAAAACTACTTTCCTAGGCATTAAGTGACTTGCAACACCTAACAACCAGTCAGATGGCTGGGTGGCGCAAGTGTTTTGCAATTAGTTGCTAATCTAAAGATTGATGGTGTCAGTAGAAATATATAGTGGAAGAAAGACTGCTTTTTAAAAATATTGCAGCCAAGAAAAACATATGGAGAAGTCCACTGTATCACACAGTGTAGCCATAAATTGAAATTGGCTAGATGGCAATGAGTTGTTCGAATCAGGTTAAACTAATGTTATAATAATAAAATGAAGCACACATGGTGTATAGAAACTTGCTAACAGCCTCATCAATAAGCATCGGTGATAAATCACTGCTGACACTAAGGTCATGTACTCATTCAGTCATCAAGCTTGGACTGAATGTCTGTGCTGCCCTGGGCACTGGTCTAGGTTCTGGGGACAGAGCAGCCGTGTAAACCAGGGACACTCAGTGGTGAGGGGAAGAAAGAAACAAGGAGCAAATAGACCCATAAAAATGTCCTTACTTGTATTTACTGACAATTGTTTTCTTTGCAGATTTAATTTAGATCCAGAGTGCAAATGTACTGATGACAGACTGTGGGAAGCTTTAGAAATTGCTCAGCTGAAGAACATGGTCAAATCACTGCCAGGAGGTCTAGGTATGCTGTTTAAGTTGCTTTCTTACATATGCAGTTGATTCTATTAATGTCTCTCCACGTCGTATGGCAGACCCGCATACTTCCAGTATTGAAACACCTTATATTCACATACGCCCCTAACAGTCATTAGTGCCTTTCAGTGTGGTTAACACTTTCAGATGTAGATTAGGAGGATGTGTCTCATAACAATACATTTATCCCATCAGGCTTCTTACTATTGCTTGTCACGGGCCACTTTAATCAGAATATTTCATTTCAGCCACACCTACTCACATGACTTGCATATTCTCTCTCTCTCTCTCGCTTTCTCTCTATAAGAAGTTCAGCGGAACCTTTGAAGACTGTAAGGTTCATAGAGAACTAAGAAGGAACTTCTTTTGTTCAGACCAGAGACAGGTTCCTTTTATTTGTGTAGCGTCAGGTCCATCTAATTTGAAGACATGACTTTCTTTTACCTTGCTCCAGCATAAGCTTTGTCTATTTGTGTAGTGGTTGAACTATACATAGACAATCACTGACATAAATTCAATCTCCAAAGCAATACTATTTCTGACAAATAAATTACATTGGACAAGAAGAACAACAGAAATAACAAAGCATCAGAGATTTCTATGGACTTTAAATCTTAAAAACAAACATGTATTGTTTTGAAATTACATTCGCTTCCTTAAAATCTGATGTCATTAAACAAGGAAATATGAATGGTAAAGGTTTGTTGGTGATCTCTAATTTTGACACAGTTGCTAAAATAGCAGTGCTGTATGACATCTTTATTCTTTTTAAAAAACCAATCAATAAAACAAATTGTGTTTATTTATAGGTTTAATTTGGAATGGATGCTTATCTAAAAAGAATAGCATTTCTGATTTTAATAAAGTCCCAAAGAGAAGGCTTGCTCCAGAAACAGATTGCCACCGAGAGCATGCCTTGAAGAATTATTTCATTGGCTTTGTCAGTGCCATGTTGTGGGCGTAATTTCAGAGGTCTGGGTAAACTTTGCTGGGTTTTTTGATGTCTCTCTAGCTAGCCCTGCAAGATCATTTGAGAAATTGATAGATGCTTGTAGATATTTTCCCCTTGGCACTAGGAGACCCCCTTGAAAAGTTGGAAAGGCAGTTAATTATCTCTGTGTAGTCATTCTCATTACTAGTATGAGAGCTGTCTGCGCCTGATTTGAATTGTAGCATAGTGTTCAGATTATGGTACGGTGTAAATAACAGCGGATGTTATTTATGCTCTGCGACTGACTGAATATTGTTATGTGCTCATTGTCTTCATAAGGATGACATCAGTTGCTTGATGAATATCTGGTTCTGGCCAATTTTGGTGATGAATAACATTCATCATCCCTAGAATCTCCCTTATTTATTCTGTGAAGAATACATGGCCTATAAAGATGAAAGTTCACATGAAATCATTTGATGCAACAAGAATATAAACAATGGAAATTTCTTCCAGTCATATATTAAAAATTTCTTCAATTCTAATAAATGAGAACTTGGGAAGACAATTTATCTTACACATGCAATAATTTACTCTCTGAAATGTAGATGGAATATGGAAAATGGAAGGAGCATGAGCCTATAACATTTGTTGAGTCATTTAATGATGTTTTATTTTGCTACCATGTCAGAAACAATAGTAAACTCCGGAGATAGGTTTAGCAAAATCAAACAACCTTCTGACTTGAAACTTCTAGTCAAGTAGAATGGTATAATGGAAGAGCTGGCCACAACTGCAAATTAGCTGAGTGCCATCGGGAATCACTTCACCTCTCTGGGCCCTAGAGAACTCTAATACATAATTTATATATATATCTGACAATAAGAGTGTAACTCAACATCTATTACTGAAATGATGACCATTGAGGTCCGTCTTCCTTTTCCTACAGTTCCTCCTCACTTTTCCACTCAGATAGCTGTGCATGAGACAAAGTGATCTTCAGCATGCTGCTGCAGCACAGACTGTGGGTGTTTATGCCCAAGGAAAATGTCAGTAGCATTCCTTTCATGACATTCTTGCCACCTCCTCTGGTTCAGATGCAGTGGTCACTGAAGGGGGAGAGAACTTCAGTGTTGGACAGAGACAGCTGTTCTGCCTCGCCAGGGCCTTCGTCCGCAAGAGCAGCATCCTTATCATGGATGAAGCCACGGCTTCCATCGACATGGCCACAGTGAGTATGTTAGCGACAGTTTGACGTTGGCAAATTGCAGACATTCGTGTGGCAATGACTGCTTTCCTCCAAATTAGGGTTTGAGTCCTCAGTGTTGTTTAGAGTATCCTCTAATCTCTGTTCTTGATCATCGATGCTAACAAGCTGAGATTTGCAATAAATAGGACAAAACCCCTGACTTAAAGGAATTATGATTTAAACAAAGATAAAGTAAATTTGCCATAAATTTTAATAAGTTCTCAAAACCAAGATTTTTACAGCTTAGCCAAGAGGAATATTGTACTGTAATTCATGGATCATGCCACTCAAATTCTAAAACAATCTACTTAATAGATTCTATTGATAACTAAAGTTGCTTATTATTTCTAAGACAATTTGCAGAAGAAGAATTTGCTAGAGTTAATCATGGCCATCTCAAGGAGTTCCTAGCAACAAGTCCAAAATGTTGCCTGCTGAAAAAACTATGTATACGAGTCAAATGTTTCCAAGAAAGATCTGTCTTGAAGGCTGTGATTGGTGTGGGGAAGCTTCATATTAAATCACAAGCTGTGTCTGAGATAGCCATGAATGCGGCTCTTTGACAGTTACGTTGACATTAAAAGTCTGACATCACAAAAGACAAAGCCAAAAAGGTCTCTCATTGACCTTCTTGTACCACATTTTGAATGGCTATAACCGCCCCAGAGGTGAAACTGTTGAAGGGCCAGTTTGACATATTTTCTATGACGACTAATCAACTGAAGTAACCATAAAACCATTTTACTAATTAACCTTAATGATATCAAAAGGGTTTTGATTTTTTACAGTATTTGGCTTCTTATAAGGAAATGATAAGCAAAGTAAGAAAAAATCAAATGGTCGTAAGACACCTGATGCCCTGGTGTTGCCTTTGGAACTGCCTACCATAAGTTTGGTGGTTCAAACCCACCAGCCACGCAGTAGGACAAAGATGAGGCTGTCTGACTGTGCTGCATTTGCTTGTGAGTCAGAACCAACTCAATGAAGTAGGTGTGGCTGGGTTTGATTAAGCAATCTGGTTGGAAAAGGGAACTCCTTCACATTAAAGCTTGGATAATTAAGCTTCTCATAGAAGAAATGGTGTCTTTACCCATGAACATCTTTAAATTGTAATGCCAGCAAAGCGTTGCAGTGAGAATGAAAATGACTCCTGCCTTGATTATTTCGTAATGGGTCAAAATCTACATTTTGGGCATGGATATCTTTTTCTTTTCTTCCCCAAAGATTAACACCATCCTAGGATTGTGAATAGTTGTTAGTTGTGGTATGACAAAAGTGATGGTATTGATGCCATTTTTAATGTCATTTTTCTCAAAAAAATATCATTTTTCTCATTGCCTTTCCTGGCCATAAATCTGTCAATCTCCCCGAGTGGATCACCTGGTATTCTTTCTGTATTGATAATAGGTACAAAGTCTTGGATTATAAGAAGGGATTGGGTTCCTTGGGACATTGTTCTTGGACACAGCACATTGTGTCAATAGAACCCAGACGCGAGACAATTATGCATCATTTGTTGTTGTTTTGCAGGAAAACATCTTGCAGAAAGTGGTCATGACCGCCTTTGCAGATCGGACCGTTGTCACAATCGCTGTAAGTCTGAGAGAGGGAGGGGCTCCACTACCCTCTGGGCTTTGTTCTGAGGTTCTATAACCTTTAGATTTGGGCCATTACAATATGCTCATGCTGAAGCAGATATTTCTTTGTCAGTGTTTCTGCATCTGTGGAAGAAGGGGGGGGGGGGAGGAAGCAAGCTGTTTTCAAAGCCTTTTCATTCTTTTCCAAGCTGTCTGCTCTCCTTCCCCTCCGCTTTGTAATTTTGTAAATTACAGCAGCAGGAGCTCAAACATCATTGATGGTACTTTTACAACTGATCGCTCATAAGAAATAATTATCTTTTCAACACCGTTTCAGTTGTTTTCCCGGGAGTATCATTTGAGAGTTTGATGAACACTTTAGAAGCAAAATTTCTTGAATTTGTTCGCCAATTCTGCTACTATTTACCCCTTAAGCTCTATTTCTGGCTATTCACACACACACACACACACACACACACACACACACACACACACAAGACAGTGAGATACCTCACAGCAGAATCAGATACAATTGACTTTAGATGGTACCGGTTAAATAGAAAACAATTTACAAATATTTAAAACTCATATTATACCTTTCTTAAAATAAAGAAGATGGCCTTCTGTCTTCCTCTTTGGGTGGAGGGATGCCATTTGTGCTCACATGTATGTCTACTGCTTAACAGAAGTGATGGCTTCATGAGGCCCTTGGGCATTTTCTCACTGGTTGATTCTTCTCTTTTCTTCTTTCCTTGTTTCTTTTCTCTCCAGCATCGTGTCTCTTCTATTATGGATGCAGGCCTTGTTTTAGTCTTTTCTGAGGGTATTTTAGTGGAGTGTGATACTGGTCCAAACCTACTCACTCATAAGAACGGCCTCTTTTCCACTCTGGTGATGACCAACAAGTAGACCACCATGATCTACTCTACCAAATATCTCTGTTTCTGGTAGCTATTTCAGCGGCTTCTCTGAGGAATGCAAGACTAACTGTGATTGAAGGGTTGGCTTTGGGTTCAGGGACTCACTACAGGGCACTGTCACACAGAGGAGCTCTACAAGATGCTTCACTTAAATTCATTACTGGATGGGACATGCGCATATGTTTTCAAAGGTATGCATGCAAGAGAAAGTATTTCTGAGAAGTAGCCAACCTGATTGCCTCCACTCTTAGGGCCAATTTCATGATTCCTTGGGTAAGTTTTGTAGTATCTTTAAAATGCTCTACCAGCCTTGAAAATGGCATTGCTTCATTAGAAAGAAAAAAAAGAGCTTCAATGGAACTGCATAATAAAGGTTGTACTTAGTGTTTCCCTTCCTGTCAATGAAGAATGGAAGAAAGAGCACCCATAAAAACAAAGCTTTCTCTGGGTGGCAGGAAATGTCACCTCATTAGCACCCATCTGCTGCGCATGGTGTCTCCGTAAGGACAAACGCAATTTCCCCAGTTTCCCAGGAAGTTCATGATTCCTTCTTCCCTGGGGGAGTGTGTGATTAGTTCAATCACATGGAAACATTATTGATTTAATAGATGAGAGAAATATTCTTGAAAAAGAGTTCCTCAATTTATTCAAATACTTTCACAGTAGAGTAGAAGGAAAGATATTTTGGGAGGAGAAATTACTTTCTGTTGCTACTCTATGGAAAAACATTTTCAAAAGGCAGACTCTTTCTGTTTAGTTTATACTTGGGAGATTTCATAAATTTCATAAAAACAAAGCTACTGTGGGCTAATGGAATACACTAATTACTAGTCTGATGACTAGTAAGTATGCATGTGAGCATTTTTTCTGTTATGGTTAACTGTAACGTTATGTTCTCTGAAGTTGTTTCCAACTCAAAGCCACCTTATGACAATGATTTGCATATGATTATTAAGTGGTAGCCTGTATTATTACCAATGACTAACATCGAATCCTTTCTCAAGGGCTATCATGAGGGGGTGAGGAGAGTGAGTGCGTACTAGTGATCTGCAGTGATTAGGGGATCTCTGATGAATGTGGATGACAAGGCATGTTTGAAGTATTAGATAATCCATGGTAATATTGCAAGAAGGGACTTCCTCATATTGCCTCTTCCAAAAATTCAACCACTTTTCAGTAGTCTTCAGTTAGCGAGTTATCCTCTGAGATTAGATGAGTTAACATAATAGGCAATTACAATTGAAACAGAAGAATAACCCAACCCCTTGTAGTCAAATAAGCAGTGATCTAATAAGGTGTCGATTAGGTTCACACGGAAGAAGCATATTAGCCTGTGTGATCCAAAAAGGACACATAACAGAGTCCACATGTGATGAAGCAAAAGGTGTCAGAGCTTAAATTGTGAAGACCCAATTTGTAGAAGGCCATGGCAGACAATGGAAGCCCAAATGGCGATCTCCTCTGGCCAGTTGTGGGACTCGAATAGCTTTGCTCTGGGACAAAGATTATTGCACACTGATTATGGTGGATGGCACTGTGTGATAATATGATGTCTTGTCAGGTGACCTCCCTCTTGACCTAGGGTTAAATGTTTCTCACTTGTTCCTCTACAAAAATTTTCTCCCTGACTTATTTGAATATCTCTGATGATCTTTTCTTTCTTCCTATTTATTTTTCATCATTGACTTATTTTCTGCTTTGTTTTCATTGGAATTTTTATTGTTTCTCTTATTTTTTCCAGTTTGTAAAACACAGAATGAGTGGATGTGTAGAGAGAATACCTGATGCAATGGTTTATCGGGGATGGTAGGGGAGGATGAGGGGAATTTGGGGAACAAATAATGAAATAAAAGACAGTGCACCAGAACTGATTGTGAAGATGTCTACCCAACTCTTTTCAAAAGTGATATAACTGTAGAAGTGTATGATATGTGAATTTTATATCAATAAAACTATTGAAGAAAAAGAGTAACTCAATCCACTCATGATGGCTCCTGTTATCATTTTCTTAATTAACAAACATCTGTTCATGTATGTATGCTAATCAGTGATGAAACTGATACAGTGTCTACACTCAAGTTCATATAGCCTTATAACGATACAGCCATGCATGCCAGCATTTAAAAGCATGTATCATTATTTTTATGTAACTAAGGAGCATGTTATATAGTTTTGCAAACTGCACCTCCTCTGATGTTACTCTCCTGTACGCTTTATGCACATTACATGCATGTGTGTGTTACTAGCATGTGTGTATTATTTGTGAAACATAATGAGTTGATTATACTCAGAATACTTTTCATAAAACTCCGTGCCTCCTGTCTATCTTGATGTCCCAAGAAGAATCAATGTCTCTGAATGACGAAGCCTGTCTATCACATTGCTTTGTCTTGTGCCCTGACATCTGTGCTCTTTTTCCTCACAGCACCGGGTTCACACCATCCTGACGGCAGACCTGGTTATCGTGATGAAGCGAGGAAACATTTTGGAATACGACACTCCAGAAAGCCTCTTAGCTCAAGAAGATGGGGTGTTTGCTTCATTTGTCCGTGCGGACATGTGAAGGCGTGTCCTAAAGCAAGACATGGACTTATCATAAGATAGTCACAGCCGACTTTGTGGCGTGACACCTTAAACTTTCCGAGATTGTTGTTAGGTTTGTTCATGATGTTGTGGAGTCCTATAATTAGTAGTCATGTCATCTCCACAATGAATGTTATGCTTCTTGTGCACAACTTAGCATACTGTCTTTTCTGTGTTTTTAAGAATGCTATCTTAGTACTATTGCTTATTGCTCTGTTTTCCCATGATTAGCAGGCTGTGCTAATGTAAGCTGTGAGCTACTGTGTCCTCTTTAGATGGAGACCTACAGCTTACCCTGTCTCATAACTTCAAGTCTAATATGTTTCGGGCATCGAAGTTTAAATAATATTCAGAATCATCTTTTTATTTGTAAGGTTATATTTTTCTTTTTGCTGTGTCCCCAAATATCATTGGGGGAGAATAAAGGAAGGATGGGTGTTCTAAGTAGTGAGAAATGAAATCCTCAAATTCTTAGGAGAATTTTTCTGTATTCATTAATATTAGCAATATCTTAGTTTCTAGTAGCAATCTCTTTTCCTCTCTAATTTTTTTCTGTACAAAAAATTGCTTTCTCATTCAAGAAGTCATTGCATTTATTATTTTTTATAAAGTTTAGCCATTCACTAGGAAGATCATGAAGGAGTTTGGAT
This sequence comes from Tenrec ecaudatus, assembly GCF_050624435.1. Lineage (NCBI taxonomy): Eukaryota > Metazoa > Chordata > Mammalia > Afrosoricida > Tenrecidae > Tenrec > Tenrec ecaudatus. The sequence goes on from NC_134535.1 coordinate 109,871,393, forward strand.
CTTTGAAAAGTTGTGCTCAAGGTTCCATTCTCTTGTAGCTGATACACAGAGAGTTCGGAAGATACCTGGCATAACGTGCCTTTACCAGACTAAAGTTCAACAATAGTCAGGCTCAGCCCTACTGTGTTATAAGTAAACTAAGCTCATTGTAGTTTATTCAGTAGTGATTGCATATTAATAATCTCAAAAATAGACCAGTAAAAATGTCTTTCACCGGTGTGTTAGCAACCAAAACTTTATTTCCCATCTGTGTCCATCAAATGTCAAATGTCACTGGCTTTCACATGAAAAAATGTGGGTATTATAAGCCCGTGAAGATTTAGAATTGATGGAAAAGGAGAACCATGCCCCGTCCCTATAGTGCGGTCACTCTTGGAACAGACGCTGCACTTGTGCTGAGTTCTATAAGCTCACAACATCTCTGCATATACTCCTCACCTGCATCCAAGTATAAAGTCCTGATGTTTATAAAGGCAAGTTCACAAGGATGCGCACACTCTATATTATTTAACATAAATTATCATTGTATATCCAAGTCTACACTGGGAGAAAATAATTCTCTGATTGTCCCTTGAGAACCAAACATGACAGAGTCAATAACAATTCATTCAATTTTGAAAATATTTTTAAAAACTCAGTCTCCCAAGAGAGTGCTGATGTGCCAATATGTTGTAGGGCTATGTTTGCAGAATACTTGTTACCAAATTATGCTTCTTTTCTTGCAGAGAAATTTCCCCTGGGTATAGCCCTTCCACTATTTGAAACTCATGCTGCTGTGTCACCAGCATCAGCAGAAGCATGTCTGACAGCGGGCAGCCACACCCACCACGCTTGCACCCATTGGTCACTGGTCTCCTTACAACTTTCCATCACTCAAGTTAAGTAGATACCTAATTTTTTACAAAAGTGTAAGACTTTACAAGATTGACTAGATAAAATCAGGATATACTTTATTGGTTGACAACTTACTATGTTACATATATTATTTAGTGAATGCAGAAATTGTTCATTTGAAACTTTTTCTATAAAAAATCAGCTGCCTTGAATTCTTTAATATTTGCAAAAAGCAATAAATGCTAAAGCCTCATATTAAAGTGAGAAGGTTTATGGTGTCATAGAGAAAACATTGTGCATCCTCTACTTGTATACTGTACTTATGACCCATAGAATAGTTTATTAGCTCTGCATTATGTCTCAGAAAACCCTCTAAGTAACTGATGCTTGAGATTTGGGACCATGTCTTGCTTATCTGTGCACCCATGGCACTTAATACCAGAGCCTAGTCAATTACCCTACTAAATGTAGCTGACTGAACTATTGATTGATGTGTTAGTCCGGGTAGACTAGAGAAACAAATTCATGGACACCCTTATGTGTATAAGAAAGGGCTTTATAGACAAGAAGAGCAATTGAATATTGAGAAACATCCCAGCCCAGTCCAGATCAAGTCCATAAGTACAATATCAGCCCGTATGTCCAATACCAATCTATAGTTTCCTTTTTAGACTCACGAAACACATGCAATGATGCTGAATGCAGGAAGATCATAGGCCAGTGGGTGGAAAGTCTTGTGGATCCAGTGATGGTAGAGGTATCTCAGTGCTGGCAGGGGTCTCCATGTGGGACTTTCAGCTCCAGAGCTCTAGAGTTGCTCCGTGTCTTGTCCGCAAGGATGTCTCACAGGGAGTGAGCCTGTGGCCTGCCTTCAGCTAACTATTTATCTCCTTAGCGCCTCGAAATGAGGTCATCAACTGCGACTTGACAGGTTAAACTCCACCCCTTCACTCTTAAGTCTCAAGCTGACAACAGATTATGTAATGACCACAATTAATTTTCCTACTAGCCATGTGTCTAAATTGTGGGATATTTTCTTCACTTTTTGTATTCTGCATATTCTACTGTGAATATGTACTGACTTCCTACTATATAATAAATTGATCATTTTGTTTGCTCAGTTTAAGACTTACTCTAATACCATTTTGCACTAATGGGGACTGATTAATAAATGCAAATAAATAGCAGTTGCTAAAATAATACATGATTCCACTTTGATGGTTTTGTTTCACATTTGCAAGTCATTTATTTGTTTAACATATAGATGCAAGGGAACTTCCTCCTAAATGGAATATCTATACCAGTAACTTTTATTACATCTTTAATTAAACAGCTGGATGCCTGGACTCTTTCCCAAGGCTTATTGATCAATTCTTATAGTTGCCTTCCAATATAGCTTTCATCACTTGTTTTGAAACACATTCTTTAGTTGGTATTTGTAGTTCTCTGATTTATAGTACTATGATGATTATTACTGGCCCCATTATAAAAGATTAAATCTAAGCCCCTCATCTTTGCCTGTTGGCATAAATAAAAGCAGCCAAGGGGATGTATTCTGCAAGCTACATTTAATTGCTTTTCTTTAGTAACTATAAATTTCCATCAGGGTCTCGCACACATTTATGAAATTCACCTGGAACAAACATCAAGGAAAGGCCTAGGAATCTGAATAGCTAACACATACCTCCTGATGACAGCCATCATCCAGTTGCTGATCCATCTCAGCCATCACCCTTGTTTCACTCAGTTACACATAACTTGTAGCCCAGGATGAGGATGTTGATTTCCACATACATGCACGTCCCATGTTCACTGGGATCACTTTATCCTGAACTGCTACAACAAGCCTCCCCCTGTCATTGAGTTGGCGGCCTTCGTTCCATCAAATGGAAAGATACAGTTCAGTCAACTGAGAAGATAGCAACAAAAATCAGAATGCTATTTTCTTTTACTGTTTGGTTTACTTGGTGACAGGTGAAGACTGGTGGTGGCAGGGTAAAATGGAGATGATGTCAAGGAATCCATGTAGAAAAAGAAGGGTTGGAAAATTATTGTGATAGCAATTGTACAATTCTACTTGATGTGATTGAAATATGAAATATGTTATATTATTCCAACTAATGGAAAAAATGAAAACTACCATTGGGCCACCTCTGACTCATGGTGTACCCATATGTGTCACCTTAAAGAAAACAAAACAAAAACCCACACTTTCAAACAGGCACAATGCTTTTGTTTCCATGGCTGAATTCGTAGTTGAGTGATTTGCACATTATCTTCAAGATTTGAATTCATGTCTTGAAATGTTACAATTGTATTTTTGACCACTTTAGGTGGGTTTTACTACTGATATTTCACAATCTGGAAGGAATGTGAACTCCTTGTGAGGATTATTCCCTTTGACCTGCACTTCTTTTTTTCCTCAATGTTTCACCACGTTTGATATGTGCAGATACCCATTCTATCTCTCTAGGACATGGATTTCTTTTTCTATAGACAATAACAAATTGTCCTATTATTCACAGTCTTGTCACCAGTGATCCACTGCTACAGTAACAAAGATCAAGGAAGCTATCTCTGGATCCCTAAGTGAATTGGCTCTGTTGAGAGTGGAATCTGTGACTGGTGCGCCTCCACCCAGCATACACTGACTCGCATTAGAACCCAAACCCAAACTCACTACCATCGAGTCAATACTGACGCATAGTGATGTCCTGTGTGTTTCCAAGACTGTAACTGTTTGGGGCGGTGGGGGGGGGGGGCGTGTAGAGGGCCCAGTCTTTCTGCTGAGAAGCTGTTTCAAACTGTTGACCATGTGGATCACAGCCCAATGGATTACCTACCACTAAACCATTCGACGCCTATCTCTCATATAATACATATTATCATGTTATTTCCAGATCATTCTTTTATTGCTTGATATGCCTACCTCATAAAATAAGCACTGTGTTCATATCAGCAACTTTGCTACCTTGTGTAATGCTACTTCAACCCCATTACTCTTTCCTAAAACAGGACTATGGTATATATCACTCTTTGTGCACATTAACAGTTATTATTAAGTGAAAGACAATTTACCTTTACTTTCATCAGAGAAAAACAGACTTAGGTCAGCCTTCCATATGTAAGTATTTTCTCTTTGACTCATGGTAGTTGTGCCCTGGTCCAACACAACATTTTTTAAAATGTAATTTAAAAAAATTTAACCTCTTCCTCTCAGACACTTAAATTTTTCGCTCAATTTTTGAACTTAGACATAAAGAGGTGCTCCAACTGTTTGAATCCAGTCACTTGTTCTGCTAAACTTCTTTCATAGATTACCACCTATCCTCCAATACCCCAGGATGCATGTGCATACACAAACATGTACACACTTACATTCCATTTTTATCTTCACTGTCTGTCTTAAATACATATATTTAAGTGTTGCTGGGTGGTACAAATGGTTAGGTGCTAAACCACTAACTAAAAGATTGGCCACTTGAACTCACCCAGACATCCCCCCCACCCCGGGTGTGATAGGCCTATGACAGGTCTGTGATCTGCTTCGGAAAGACTGTAGTCTTATCAACCTTACTGAGCACTTCTGTGCACACATAAAGTCTCTATGAGTTGGAATCCATTCAAGGGTGACGAACAACCACAACAAGGAATCTTTATATTACTACAAGAGTGGCACAGAGCCTGAGTCTTATCTCTTCTGACTTCATAGAGGAGAGGAAAATCACTCCACAGTCGCCCAAGGCCAATTTCTGTGAGGTATGGGTCAGAAATACTCCTACCCACCAACATTACCAATTATGGCACCAGCCATCCTTCCCAAGGCACTTCCTATTTCTCTGCTATGTCTGATAATTGATTGCAGATGGTCATTCAGAATTCACAGACTGTACTGATGATTGTAGGTGTTTTCGGGAAGTTAGTTTACAAATCAGGTTCAGAAATGCTCATGCAAATAGCTGGAGCAGCAGAGAAGCCCCTTGGCCTTTACCCTACTTGGGCAATGTTACAAAGCTCGTTAGTGCTGCAAACAAATGCCCAAACAGCATGCCACTCTGCCACTAGCTCAGCCTGAGGGCATTTATGTCTAGTACCATGGGCCACTAACCCTAAACCCCCCAATTAAGTGTCTGGAGGTGCCCTACTCTGCAAACAAGCCTCTTAATAAAAGACACTCATCTTTATTAATTCCATGGGCTGAGCATTGCTCTGTCTTATGCTCTGACTCTTGGTCCTAGGGCTGCCACACCTGTGGTGTCACAACTTCCCTTCTCCTGTATCAAAGCAGTTCATCATGCAACGATCTCAGGGTTCCATGCTCCATTCTGGCTCTTCCTTTCTCACAGTAGTGAGATCCCTTCCTGCTACTGAAAGGACCCTTTTTTTTCAATTAGATATTTTATTGGAGGCTTTTACACCTCATCACAATCCATATATTCATCTATTGTGTCAAGCACATCTGTACATATGTTGCCATCATCATTTTCAAAGCATGTTCCTTCTAATTGAGCCCATGATATCAGCTCCCCGTTTTCCCCTCCTTCCCCCATCATCCCTCCCCCATGAACCCTTGATATATTATAGGTTATTATTTTCATATCTTACATTGTCCTCTGTCTCCCTTCACCCACTTGTCTGTTGTTCATCCCCCTGTGAGGGGGTTATATGTAGATCATGGTGACCGGTTCCCCCTTTATGCCCTCACCTTCCCCTTATCCCCCTGTTAGCTCTATTCTCATTAATGGTCCAGAGAGGTTTACCTGTCCTGGATTCTCTGTGCTGCGGGCTCTTAACTGTATCAGTGTACATTTTATGGTCTAGTCAGATTTGTAAGGTAGATTTGAGGTCGTGGTATTGAGGGTGGAAGAAACATTAAAGAACTAGAGGAAAGTTGTATTTTTCATCGGTGCTATACTACAGCCTGACTGGCTCATCTCTTCCTTGTGACCCATCTGTAAAGGGATATCCATTTGTCTACAGATGGACATTGGGTATCCATTCTGCGCCTCACACCCCATTCACACTGATGTGATTTTGTTTTGGGTCTTAGATGCCTGATACCTGAACCTATCGACACCTCATGATCACACAGGTTGGTGTACTTTTCCATGTGGACTTTGTTGCTTCTCAGCTAGATGGCCGCTTGTTTATCTTCAATTCTTTAAGGCGCAAGACACTATATCTTTTGATAGCCTGCACCATCTGGTTTCTTCACCACATTTGCTTATGCACCCATTTTATCTTCAGTGATTGTGTCAGGACGGTGAGCTTCAAAAAATACCAGGTTATTAGAACAAAGTGTTCTTATGTTGAGGGAGTACTTGAGTTGAAGCCCAATGTCCATCTGCTACCTTAATACGTAACATATAAATATAAGTACATAGATCTATTTCCCTATTGTTAGTTTTATATATATATATATATATATATATATATATATATATATATATATATATATATATATATACTTACATATGTACATGCCTGTATTTAGAGCTCTATAAATGTCCTTTGCCTACTAGTTTTTTTCTTTTATTTCCGTTTGCTTTCCTCTTGTCCCACTATTATCTTCAACCTTCATTCAGGTTCAATAATTCCTCACTGTTACATTGCCCTTGATTAAGCCCCACTAGGCCTATGCCCTTCTCTCCATTGATTTTAGTTCACTTGTTGTTCCCTTGTCCCTGGGCTGGTTGAAACCCCCTCCCCCATCCTTTTCCCTACCTTTCCTTCTCCCATGTCCCCCTGGAACCATCTGTCCCATTGTTTTCTTCTCCGAATTGTTTATCCCACCTATTTTAATTAGATAGTCAGGCAGAGGCATTAATAAGCACAAAAAGCTAGTCAAAACCAAGCAAAACAACAGAGGAAGACAAAACCAACAAAACAACAATGGCAACAAAAAGAAAGCCAATGACAAAAAAGGAAAAGCCTATAAATAGTTCCAAGTCTGTTTTTTTTTTAACCTTTAGGAATGTTTTCCAGTGGAATCTGATGGGGTTCCACACTCTGTCCCCGAAGTCTGTTTTTTTATATTCCCCGGGGACTTCATCACTTTGCTCCCCTAGCTGCTCTGTCGCATGCCCTTAGTGTTTCTCCCCAATGTGATGAGGTCAGATCAGGCACAATTCCTGCACTGTGTCTACAGTGCTATCACCCATAGTGCTGTAGTTCAGTTAGGAACCTCGTGTCTTATGGTGGGACCAGCCCTGTGGTTCTCTCTGCTCTGAGCAGGAATATCGTCCTCCAGGCTTGGTGGACCAGGATGTGTCCATTCACTCTCCTTCCCTCTTTGTTTCTTCTGTGTGCTCTGATCAGACGTGCCCCTCTTCCCAAGCTGAAGCTTCAGCGCCGTCCTCTGAAGTATATTCTTCTGGGCACGAGCGGTCCCCATAGTTGGGATTGGGGCCGACACCTCAAATCTCTCAAACCCTGCTACATCCCGGTATGCTGTATTCACGTCTTGACACACCAGATTGAAGTCTGGAAGATGACCTATTTTATACTTAGCAGGATGGAAAAACTGACCAATCCTTAGGTTAGAGATCCAAAGTTTTACAATTACAATCCATCCTGTTGACAATTGTTCACAACTGAACTATATAATCCTCTGTATCTTTCCCCACCTTCTCTTACTGAAACCCATCAGGAAATGAACTGCACCCATTGACATGGTTCCAGCTAGTCTTTTCCAGGACTTTAGAGCTAAGAAATCCATAGTAAGCAATTTACTGCATCATAATCACATATTACTACAATGCCTAAGTAATTCAAAGGAATGAAGATGGTCAGTGTTGATGGGAAAGTCACAGAAAATGATTCTTACCATCACAGTACCCTATGTGTGTCTTCTAGACCTAAAGCCATCTGGGAATACCTTTCATTTTAGAATGATCGTAAAAATGCATTCAGTGATGAGAACTTTAACCCAATTCGTTTGTACCACTTTGTAATGGACACTGAACACAAACCACCGTTACAGTAAGCAGCCTCTGTACTTCAATAAAGGAATGGCAACTATTGTCACAGAAGTGCTTACCTCCCCACCACGGGTGCTGCATGAAAATAAACTTTGATTATTTTATTTTGGTTGATAAATGCTATGTGCTCGTGTTTGAAAAGAAATTATAATTCAAAGATATCTGTAAGCATAGAGCAAAACAATGCACTATAAATAATAGTGTTAAATCTTGTAAATATTTTTATGTACCAATGAGGAAGCTGAATCCAAGATTTAAATAATATGCCCAAATCGCCTATTTAAGTTCTGACTGTCTGATATCAGAGAATGTACTTTTAAACACCAGTAAAAGCATCAAAAAGCCAGCAACTAGAAAAATATATCATTAACATCACATCAGAGAAAAACTTAGGAAGAAAGACTATGACTACATTAGATTACATCAGATAATCGATAAAGATTGGCAAGTCTCTGGTTATAATTTTACATTAAAAAGCCATTGTTTCCCTTAGGCATCTTCTACCTCTTTCACTATGACCTCAAATAAAATGTGCTATATAAATATTGAACATCAAGCCAGGAATTCCTACTGAATTTTTCTAGCATGCTCTTTTATGTTATATGGGTTTCTAATGACATTTGGTACCGAAGATCAATGTGGGATGGGGGCTACAGAAAAAAGTTCAATGGTCTCTCTGTTGGTTTCAGGTACTCTTGTGCAAACGTCCAAAGTAGGACTCCCCCTCCCACCATGAAAGACTGAATGCTCTAGTAAATAGCAACATTGCCTGAATGGAGAATTCATGAGAAATAATGAATTCAAAAACCAATGTCACATAGTGGAAAAAGCACTCACTTTGCAGATAGGAAAAATAAGTTTTAGTCTTATTGACTCTGCATATTACATGTGTGATCTAAACCAAGTAATTCAACTTCCCCAATCTCAATTATCCCATCTGAAGAATGAAGATTCTTTCAAATGGGATCATTAAACTGAAATAGAATTGTTGAATGAATCATAAAGGTGGTCATGTATGTAAAGTGCCTGGCACATAGGAAACAGCTTTGTAAGGTCAGTTGATTGCAATCGCCGATCCCACTTTGCCTTAAGACAAAGACTTAAATAGAGCTTGGAAATAGAGAGCTAAGGATGGTATTAAAGAGACACACCTGCTTTGGAATCTAGGAAATATAAAAGTAGTATGCCATAGATTTTTCTCAGGACAGATCACTCCTTCAACAGTATCTATTTGTAGATTCTCAAATCCATCCGTCCTTCTGCTCCATTGCAATTCCTCTGCCCATTTGTTTCAGATCTTGCATGTAACCTGGTTTTATATCAAGAGCCAGTTCTGTCTCAGAGATGTAATATTTCAACTCCTGAGTCCAGAACAATCTCCTTTTCTCAGACGACCTGTTTCAAAGTATTGACTTTGACTCAGATGATCTATTCAAAATATCAATTGATTGACACAGTGGCCGCAGCAATGGGCTCAAACCTAAGAATAGTTGTGATGCTGTCACAGAACCAGGCGGTGTTGTGTGCTGTTGTGCACAGGATCGCTCTGACTTGGAACTCACAGTCAGTTCCAATTGAATGGCACCTAACAACAACAATAAGAAACAGGACTGTATCTTGACCAGCTTACCTCTTATATTTTATACATAACTGTAAAGCCTTCCCATTAGCTTCCTTTAGGTCAGGAATCAACTTCTAGCCCTCAAAAACCTGTGGTCAGGTAAGCATATGGCAATTGTAAATAATATCTTGTGCTAACAAAGCCCGGAGAACGACCTGAAGCAAGATTACGAAGCCACTTCAAAAGCAGGCGTTGTAAAGGAAGAGTACTGCGATGAAGCTAGCTGATGAGGTGGGCGGGAACCATTCTTCCACGACATGAACACTAAAATGAGCTGGTTGACTAAAATGCTTGGCCACTCTTCATATGTCCCTCCACCCTACTTTTGCTCCAGAGAAAGGAAAAGTCCAAAGAAGAATGCAATTTTTATTTTATAAAAACAAAATAAAATCTGCCATAAGTAATTACCTTCAAATATTGACTCGTTAAGCCCAAGTTTTATTTCCCTGTGGGAATGACTACAGAACACGCAATCTGCGAGACATTTTCTCACACCACCCTTTCGAAACAAGCAGTAACGCCCATCTAGAAATGCATTATCCCATCCATTTTAGGATCCCCAACACATTATACAATTACACGTATGAGGGGCACCTCAAAAAGGAAAAGAGGCTCTGCTGGGTGGAGCTTTCATAGTCTGCGTTTTTCCCGCTAGGCGAGCATCGAACAACCCTCTGAGTTAGTGCACCCAGTGGCGTCACCTGGGAAGGTTCCCTGTGGTCACAGTGAATTTTTTTGTGAGAGCAGTTTTGCTCAAACCTCATTTTTTGTGATATCAGATTTAAGAGAATAACATTTGACTGTGAAATTTTGTTTCCTGCTCGGGAAAAATGCTACAGAAACTGTTGTGATGTTGAATACAGCTTACAAGGACAGAGCTATAGGAAAAACTCAAGTGTACGAGTGGTTTCCTCGTTTCAAAAAAGGTGAATGTCGATGGATGACAAACCTTTTTCTGGACATCTGACAACATCCCAAATGGACGAAAATGTCGACAAAATCCGTGCACTTGTGCTGGAAGACTGATGACGGACCACTGAGGAGACAGGGAAGTTATCTGTACTGTCCTGGAGCTCGGTCCAGCGAATTGTGAAGGAAGATTTGGGAAAGAAGGGTTACTGTGACACTTGTGCCTCAGGTTCTGGCTGACCAGAGAAAAGAGCGTCCAGTGGAAACACGCCTTGCTTTGAAAGAACAGCTCCGACGTGACCCAGACTTTTTTCCTATTAATGGTGATGAGACATGGTGCTATTTTTATGACCCCAAAGGCAAATATCAATCCAGCCAGTGGAAAACGCCATTGTCACTTCACCCCCCAAAAATCATCAAGTGAAATCAAAGATCAAGATGACGCTCATTTGTTTTGTTGGACTTTTTGTTTTAATGTGAGGGGTAGAGTTCATTTAGAGTTCATCGCCCCAGGTCAGACTGTTAATCAAACTTTCTACTTAGTGGTTCTGGAAAGATTATGTAACAGTATGAGACAAAGCAGGTCTAATTTGGAGCAGAAGGGGGCCTGGTTTTACCACCACGGCAACCTGTCTGCTCACACAGCCATCTCAGTGCGACAGTTTTGGGCAAAAACAGCATGCTTCTCTTGCCCCACACACCTTAGTCACCTGACCTCGCTTTTTTTGACTTCTTTTCCTTCCTCGCTTTCTGCAACCAAAGAGAGACATGAAATGACAGCGATTTGACGATGTAGAAGAGGTGAAACAAAAAATGGGGGAGATGCTGTCAGCCATCCAAACAGAAGAGTTTGAAAACTGTTTCCAAGAATGGAATCACAGATTTGATAAATGTATTAAGTGTAATGGGGTGTACTTTGAAGGTGATAAGATTGCTTTTCAAAAAAAAAATTAAATGCATAGCTTTGAAAAAAATTCTTATATATTTTTTGGAGGGCACCCCTCGTATACTTCAAACACATCCACTGAGGTTGAGTCAATTCTAAATTATAGCAACCCTACAGGGTGAAGTAGAATATCCCACTAGAGTTTGAGACTGTAAGCATGTTTTAAAACATTTTATTAGGGACTCATACAACTCTTAACACAATCCATACATACATCAATTGTGTAAAGCACATCCGCACATTCTTTGCCCTTATCATTTTCAAAGCATTTGCTCTCCACTTAAGCCCTTTGCATCAGGTCCTCTTTTTCTTTCCCCTCCCTCCACACTTCCCCCTCCCTCATGAGCCCTTGATAATTTATAAATTATTATTTTGTCTTATCTTGCTTTGTCCCACATCTCCCTTCACCCTCTTTTCTGTTGTCCGTCCTCCAGGGAGGCGATCACATGTAGATCCTTGTAACTGGTTCCCTCTTTCCAACCCACTCACCCTCTGCCCTCCCAGTATTGCCCCTCACACCCCTGGTCCTGAAGGGATCATCTGCCCTGGATTCCCTGTGCCTCCAGCTCCTATCTGCACCAGTGTCCATCCTCTGCTCTATCCAGACTTGCAAGGTAGAATTCGAATCATGGTAGTTGCGGGGGGGGGGGGAGGGGGGGAGGAAGCATTTAGGAACAGGAGGAAAGCTGTATTCTTCATCGGTGCTACATCACACCCTGACTGACTCATCTCCTCCCCTAGGTCCCTCTGCAAGGAGATCTCCAGTGGCCGAAAAATGGGCCTTGGGTCTCCACTCTGCACTTCCCCCTTCATTCACTATGGTAAATTTTTTCCTGATGATGCCTTATACCTGATCCCTTCAACACCTCCTGATCACATAAGCTGGTGTGCTTCTCCCATGTGGGCTTTGTTGCTTCTGGGCTAGATGACCGCTTGTTTACCTTCAAGCCTTTAAGTCCCCAGACAAACATTTATGATAGTAGACAATCTCATCTTTTACCATGGAGTAACTGGTGAGTCTGATTTATCAGCCCTAAATTTAGAATCCCAAAGCATAACCCACTTCAGACTGAGGTACCCAGTGTCCTAGTGACCTATCACTCTCAGACTTTTACAAGTACCAAACATTTGGTTCCAGGCTCTTCATTTACCTTGTTACAGGCAATTAGGAAGGAGACAGTGGCAGAGGAGTGACAGTTTCACCTGAAGATATGAGCTTCTCTTTTATGCTCCCTTCTTAACTAGCATATATTAAATGCAATAAATTATTATATTGGAAACACAAGGCATCTTAACTTTTGTCCAAAAATGTTGGGGAGAATTAGCAAGCCTAATATTTCATGAGAATTTTTGACTTACATAATATTTTAATAAAGCTTCACTGCAAGTGCCAATAGGGTAAAGAATGAAATAATGATTTCGGTGTAAGTATCATATAATCTTAAATTTTTTAGTATCAAACAACATGAGCAAAAGTACTAGGGAAAAGAAAAGAAAATCAATGCAAAATTAATTTATACATTAATAGAATACACATTGCATCTAGTATCTCACTAAAGTTTTTCTAAATAAAAAGCTAATATTTAATACACATTAAATAGTTATATGCATGCCATATTTTAAGAATTTGGTAAATATGATTTAATTTATATTGAACAAAGATTATGTAGGATAAATAATATTATATCCCCATTTTATAATTGAAAATGTAAAATGCTGACGAGTTTGCCTCAATTGAGTGAAGCTGTGGTGCAAGCCAGCAATCTGCTATCCAGGTCCGAACACTTAGCATGTACCATACTAGATTAATAATTAAATCAGGGAGTCAAAATACTCTTTAGAAGGAAGTGTTGATACGCTATGTGTTACATAATAAATGCTAGTGATGTGATGGTTTGTAATAGTAGGAGACCCCGTGTGCTGCAAAGAGTTGCGGCACTTGGCTGCTAACTGAGAGCTTGGCTGTTCAAGCCCATTGAGAAGCCTCTCAGAAGGAAGACTTGACATCTACTTCTGAAAAAAATCAGCTATTAAAAATCGTAGAGGTCAAGTTTTACTCTGACAGACATAAAGTCGCCATGAGTGATTGTATGGTCAATTAAACAAATGCTGGTGAGCACAACCTGGATATACTGGGCAGAAAAAAAAATGGTTATACTCAAAATTCAAAGTACATGAAGAGTCAGGAGACAAAACAGATGGGAATATCAACACCGGTACGAGAAATAATAGAGCAACACATAAGAGATCTTAAAATCATATATGCATGTCGATAAACACAATAAAATATACTCAACATCATTTATACAAGGCAAGTATAAATAAAAATCACTACCTACGCATCAATATGATTAAATCTACAAAGACTAAAAGACTACCATTAAATGTCGAGGGGTGATGACATAGGAACTCTAATACATCACTAACTGGAGTGTTTAATGTTACAACCAATATGGGACATTGAGAAATTTTTTCTAGAGCTAAGTGGGCACATATCTTATGACCCAATAATTCCACTGCTGGGAATGAAATAAGCCACAAAAATGCATCCCGAATGTCAATTTCATTCATAATATTTAAAATCTCTAAACAGCCCAAATGCCCATCAAAAAGAGGATAAATAAGGTGCAGTATGTTTATGAAATAAAACGCTATCACTAATATATAAAATATGGAGCCCAGGTGGTGCAGTGTCTATGTGTGGGTCTGCTAACCAAAGTCAGCAGTTGAAAATAATCAGCAGCCCCAAGAAACATGAGGCTTTCTACTCCCTTAAAGAGTTACAGTCTTGGAAACACACAAAGGCACTAGAGGGTGGCGATGAGTTGGAATTTACTTGAAGGCAGTGAGTTTCATTTTAATTAAAATGCATATATTATATAAAACAATATGACTGAATCATATGGAAATTAGAGTGGGAAATGGCAAATAACTAAAGATTGCACACAGTACTCAAGACAAATTGATAATGATAGAAGTCTTAATAAGTTTAGCTCTGGTGGAAAGTAAGGAGTCTGAAATGGAGCATCATGGACCTGAAACCATGTGGTAGTTACATGGTTGAATACATAGATTTTATAAGAGATGAAAAAAAGAACAATGAATTTAAAATAACTAAATAGAACTTCTAGGAAAAGAAAATGATTCGTTAAAATAAAAACTCAATGAGCATATTAAATAACAAACAAAGCTTAGATTTTTAAGAGAATTATTTCCCTTCAAAGTATCTCTAGACTGCATTGAGAATACATAAAATAAAAAGAGAAAACATGAAAGAGCTGTTTGAAGATACAGAGAATAAAACGAGAAGGCTCAAAATAGGAATCCAAAGGGAAAGGAAGTGGGAGTGGAAAGAGAGTGGGGTGGATTCAAAATCCAAAATTTACTAAAAAAACTGGAAAATGTAGACTCTCGTGATTTCAAAAGCATTGCAATCATTCAAAGAACAGATCCTTCCAATTACATGTAAACTATTCCAATCCATAGAGGACAGAAGGAGTCTTTTTAAAAGGACTCATAACCCTTATTCAAAACCATGTGGAGATAACAGAAAAACTCATTCAGATGAATCTCATGAACATGTATCCAAAAGAGTCTAGCATTTTATTAAAAATTAATCAAAAAGTGGAGTTTTGTCTCAGGAATTAAAACTAGTTTAAAATTTTTAATTTAATTCACTATATTAACTTAACAAGTAAGAAAAAAAGTGATTTCTTTGGTTGATGTTAGAGGCATGTCATTCATCACCTAAAAGGACAATATAATAAATACATAAAGTAGGTATTTTGAAAGCATTTATTAAAATCACTCAGAAGAAGTATAGGCTTATAATTATTATGTTTATTTACAATCGGTCTGAAAATACAAACAGATAATGTTAGGAAAATATATAAACAGTAAATTAAGTACTGAATTTTAAAGTAACTGTGACAGTAGTAATTATTTATATGATATTTAGTCTTAGACTGGGTTCACTACAAAGTAAAACTAGTGAAGCTTGTATATGCATATCAAAGGATCTCAAAAGATTCATGGAAAAGTGGAGTGAAAAGGTACTGGAATTTTCCCATTGTTAAAGTCCCCTTGTATATACACAGTTGTATTTTAAGGAACTGACTTCCTCTACTGTAGAGACTGGAAAGTTCCAAGTCCATCGATCAGATATCGGACTGTAGCCTTTCCTGACTCACATAACTGCAAGAGCTGATTAACCCAAGATTGACAGGTCAGATGACAAGCTGCTGGCTGCAGAGACAGATGAATCCAAAGTCAATGGGTAGATTGTCAAATTTCAGGCAATAAGGCAATAAGTGACTGAGGGTCACTACCTCAAGTCTAAAGAACCACGTTCCTATGATGAGTCAGACGCAGGATGAAGACCCAGAAAAAGTTTAAAGAGCTTCATCAGAAGGTCCACATGCTCCTACATTCTAAGTGAGGCACAACCCTGAGGAAACTGCCTTTCAAGTGGGGGGTTGTCTGCTCATAGAAGAGCTCATCATGAAAATGATTACATCAGTTCAGTTTCCATCATGGATTATGACCACATCGTAATTGCCAAACCACTGAGAATCATGGTCTAGCCAAGCTGATACAACCTTAACCATTCACAACGCATCCTTGTCAAAATTGGCACCTGTACACAACTCCTTAAATCATACCTACTCTCAAAATAAAGACAATTATAAAATTATACTTATATCTAATATTGTAAAATTAACATGTATAACTGAAAATGCACTAGCCTTGGTTACCTCTTATATTTCATAAGGCAAGAAAACAAAAATGTTTGATTAACCCATTTCAGAAGACTTCAACAAATTCATGGAAAATTCCATTATTTCTTATATTCCATTTTTTCCCATGAACTTTCTGAAATTCCCTCATACAAAGAACACATACTCATAACAATTGCATTCAGTCTGCAACTGTTCGTATGGCTCTAGCTGGTACTTAAACTTCATTCCTCCAGTATCCATCTGTATTCCATTTGCCCTCAGTAAGCACCTCAAGTGGTCATGAGTCTTTGTTCAAGCAGGGAAGCCCAGTTTCATTCTGGAAGGGTCTGGAACATTAGTAGGATGCTGGAATTGAGTTTCTGTTGTTTAACATTGGTTTTAATCACAGAGCGTGGTATTACTAAGAGACACCCACTTTGTATATCTTGATAACTTAATAATTAGCTTTGGGGGAAATAATATTACATAAAGTCATTGAAATTTCTCTATTTATAGTTGAATTTGAAAAGGTTGAAAGCAACATTTCTCAAAAAGCATTCCATAGCTCTTCATAGGCGGACGCTGGGCTGGATGAAAATAGGGATATTCAGTTACCAGTTTCATCAAAATATTCCAAAAACCTCACAGGAGCAACAGCAAGCTACACAAATGTCCAATGAGGAACAGCAAGAGTTCCGTGTCTACCTTTTGAGCCATGGCTGCATTTGACAAGTATGCTGGTTTGGAGTGTGTTTCTTTTTTAATAGTTTTATTAGCTTATGCTTCACAAATCATACAACTAAATCATTCAATCATATTAGGATCTGTGCAGTCACCCGCACAATCAGTTTCAGAACATTTTCTTCTTGTCCTCATGGTTGTTAGCTCCCCATTTCCCGCCATCCTCTGATGAAACTATCAATCCAATTACAGTCTGTATAGATCTACCCATCCCGGATCTCATATATGGAAAATCATAAAAACACAGACAGGAAGCAAAGAAACAAACCACGAAGAAAACACCAAAAACCTAGCCACAATGATACACATTTCAGTGTCCGGTTTGTATTATCAGTTCTGATTTTCCTTGTCAATCATGACCAAGCATATCCGTCAATACAATAAATTCTAGTTTGCCTGCTGATCAGAGGCAAGAAGAGCCCATAATGACTGGTAGCATCCTTAACTTACAGTTCAAAGGCACGCGTGTTTTGTCTCTAGGTGCTAATATTTCTTTTAGAGATAGGAACTCCAGAACTAGAAGTAAAAAAAAGAGGTCATGGGGACAGAAAACAAAATTTTGCAAGTGGGTATCTAGGGATAATAGTGAGTTGTGGCCTTCAAATTTGATGGACCCATGAATCTTTGCTACTTGAGAAGCAGCGCCATATATTGCATTCTGGTTTATAGCAGATATACCACCCTGGAGAACATTACCACCAGGCCTACAAGTTATTGCCACCTAGATGGCACTGTAACTGAATCGTTAGAAGTCTATTCCATTGTTTTATCAACCCAGCTGTTTCATGATGATGGGAATCATGATAAGAGTGGTACATTCTATGAGCACGCAACCATCGTCTGACTTCATTTGTTGTGAGGTGAGCCCCCTGATTTGAAGTGATGCTGCCACGGATACCATGAAGGTAGATAAGGAATTCTGTAAGTCTAAGGATGACAGCCTTGGCAGAAGTGTTTCATGCTGGGAAAACATATTTGTAGAGAGAATAAATTTCTATTTTAGTAAGAATAAAATGCTGCTTAATCCATAATGGGAGAGGTCCAATGTAATCAACCTGCCATTGTGGCTGGTATCTTTGAGGAATGATTCCACATTGAGAATTCAATGCTGATCTCATCAACTGGCAGATCGGGCACTCACCAATGGCAGTAGCTGAGTCTGCTTTAGTGAGAGACAGTTCATGTTGCTTAGCCCACACATCATCTCCATCCCTGCTACCATGGTTACATTTTCATGAATCCATTGGACAATGCCAACAGAAGCTAGAGCAAGGAGCTGACTTCTTTCCACAGAAAGTATCACCTTATCCATCTGATTGCTAAAATCCTTCTCCACTAATGTCACCCTTTGGTGAGCATTCATATAAACACAAAGATCTTTACTTCTTTGGTCTATTCAGAGAGGTTTATATTCTGTTCTTTCCAAATCCCTGATCATCCAGCCAAACCATTGGCCATAGCTCATAAGTTAATATACAATCATACATATGGCATTTCTCCTTCCAAGCAAAATAAACAATCAGGTGCACTGTTTGAAGTGCTGCCCATTGGGAAGATTTCCCTTTACCACTGTCCTTCAGGAAGCCCCCAGAAGGGAGTTACTGACTGTGACCATTCAATTTCAAGTATGCCTGCATGTTGTACAGAACCACCTGCAAACCAGAAATTTTTGTTTTCCTTTTTTCTTCCTCAGCCAACTAGACACAAGGGCCTCCCTATGAGGCCATAGGTGAAGACTGGGAAAGAGAAGGCAACATGATAGAAATGTGACTATGGGCATTTGGGTTACTGCCTCATGTAACTTACGGTGTCTTCAAATCATGTTCAAGCCTGACCTCATGTATACCACTTTCATTTAAAGGTGGAGCGCTTTTGTACATTGCTCACTTTATGATTCTGTAGATCAGAAAATCCTTTCATGATGAACAATTCAGGCTATGGTGGCTTGGTGGTCCATTGTCAAGTAGGGGCCAGTAACAAACCAAAATCTATTTCTCAAAAATAGAGTAGTTATCTGCAGAAAATGACAGGGATTTGTTTCAAAACTCTAAGGGCCTGTGCTGTGATTCACCAAAAGGGGGGTATCAATAACTCCATACAGCATCTCTATCACTCCAAGCATCACTAGATCAGCCAGGTAATATGGCCCAAGTGGCCCAGTAGTTTGCATAGCAGCCTAAACATGTTGCAGAACCTCCTGTTGGTCAAGGCCCCACTCAAAACTAGAAATTATTTGAGTCACTTGGTAAATACTTGCAGGCTGGAGTCGCACATCCAAATAAGGGATTTTTGGTCTCCAAAATTCAAAGAGGCCTATTAGATATGCCTCCATTTTAGCTGTGGGGTGGACCAGACAGAGTAACTTATTTCACGTTAAAGAGAACATCTAGACATGATCCACATCACTGGAGCCCTAGAGACTTCACTAAAGTGGAAGGTATCTGGATAATTAAAAATAGTCTGGCCATGGAGAAATGTTAAGCTTCTTAATAATAATAATTATGAACAACCTCTCCCTAGTTTTTGTCTCAGGAACTGTGTTAAATGCTTAACATGCTTCATTTAATCCATGCTGTTCTGTGATGTGGTGAGTAGTGTATTTATTTTACAGAAGAGTGAGTTAAGGCTCAGAGTGATAAAGTATATTGCTCAAAGTCAATCACCAAGTAAATGGCAGAACTGTTATTTTGTCCCAAATATTTCTGATTCCAAAGCTCTGGAAACTTCAACACAAAATTACAGCATATCTCATTCATTTCCAAGAAATCCTCCAAACTTTCTTTTGAAGACTGACTTTCAAATGCATAATAAATACCTGTAATTTTGTAAAGAGGAGATTATTCACTCCTCATCTATACCAGCAATAAAAGAGGAAGGTTGACATTACAAATTAGCAGCAAGTATAAAATATTTAATTCCAGTGGGAATCTGTTTAGGAAAATAACCCGGTGAAAGCTTTTCTGGCACAAATCACTTTTACCTAAAGGAAAATCTACATCATTTAACAGTAGAAAGAAATCTTGGCCTCATTGGGTCCAACAACTCTAAATGTCACTTTAAAACTTTCAGCCTCCATAATCCCTTCTTCAGTTGGCAAAGCAATAAAGTGGCAATACGGAGTACCCTATGGAGAGTTCTGGAAAATGTCAGGTTTCTCCTTCCAAGCATCGTGTGAGTCACTGATTTTGCAAAGCATGGTGACGCGCAAGCAGAGCCATGGTTTGGGAAATGCCTGGGAATGGCTCTTTCCGTTAGAGTTTCAAACAGTCTGTGAAGAATGCCTATAGTGGAACATATCCCAGGCTCATGGGAACGTGTCTTTCTTTGGCATGAGAACATCAAGGCATAATTTCAAGTAAAAAAAAAAATCAACTGGGACAGCAGCTATTTCCTCATCTGCTCTTGGAAGAGAGCCTACTAGCTTTATTTATCACTAGCATTTTGTAGTCTACCAAACCGTAAGGTCAATGCTGACTCAGAATGACCCCCTGTGGGTTTCTGAGACTCTGTTAACAGGAGTAGAAATCCAATCTTTCTCCAGAGAAGCTGCTGGTGGTTTAGAACTGCCGACCATGTGGATCACAGCCTAACTTGTAACTGCTACTACCAGCAGAAAATAATTACCAAAGGTACTCTACGGGATACAAACCACTTTTCCTTTGGCGACACTATTACAGTAAAACACACATATCGATTTCTTGGGTGCTTGTTTTACTTCTAGTACTTTGGCTTTTTCTCTTTCACTCCTCAGTGTCTGGATTACATGCAAGATGCCAGTGCATGTACTGGCACTTCAAAAGTTGGTAAAATCTAAAAAATAATATATGTCTATAAAATGATTTTACCATACTGTCTTTTGTTACTATACTCTTAGATTAGGAACATAAATAATAATTAAATGAATCCTTTTGGTTCATCTCCCATTCTCTGATCATTTTAAACATCACTAAACAAAAAAGAGCCCTCATATATTAAGAGCTGGCCTTTATTAAGCACTAACCACACACTAACCATGTCATTTAACAGTAAAAAGAAATCGTGGCCTCATTGGGTCCAACAAGTCTAAATGTCACTTTAAAACTTTCCGTCTCCATAATCCCTTCTTCAGTTGGCAAAGCAATAAAGTGGCAGCATTTTAAAGTTCCTAACTATTGTTAACATTTCAAGTGGACTACCTCGTATTGTCCTGCTAACAATTATATGAGCTTTTCAAACTTGTATAGGCATGACTTCTCTAAAGAAACTGTTCAATGTGTTTTGTTTTATTTATAAATTCTCATTAAATATCTTTTCATATCTGACAAATATTTCATGTGTCTGGGTCTATGCTTGTCCAATAGAAGCCTGATGGAGAATATAAAAAATTATAACAGATATTTCTAATGTTAATCATCCCTGTCTAATATTGTCCACTAAGAAGGAAAAGCATGTTGTTGATATTGATGTTAGGCGTGGTTCTGTTGATGTCAACTCATAGCAACCCTGTGTACAACCAAGTAAAACACTGCCCGGTGCTACGTCCTCTTCATGATTGAGCCTCTGTTTGAAGCCATTATTGTAGTTTCAGTGTCAACCGTCTCGTTGGGTGGCTTCCTCTTTGTGACTAACCACTTACTCTACCAAGCATGAACCTCTTGTCCAGAGACTAGTTTCTCCTGATAACATATCCAAAGTACGTAAAATGAAGTCTTGCATTCCCACTTCTAAGGGGCATGCTGGCTGTATTGCATTCAAGACAGATTTATTTGTTCTTCTGGCCGTTCATAGTATATTCAATAGTCTTTACCAATACCACCATAATTCAAAAGCATCGTTTTCCTTCCTTATTCGTTATTCGGGTGTTGTATGCATTTTAAGATGTCCTACATGCCATGGGTTGGTCAGATACGTATTAGTCTCCAAGATGACATCTGGACTTGTTAATATTTTAAAGAGGTGTTGTATCATAGATTTGCCCAGTGCAACACAGCATTTGATTTCTTGACTGCTGCTTCCATGTACATCAGTTGTGGATTCAAGTATAATGAGATCCTTGACTACTTCAATCTTTTCTCCATTTATCATGTTGTTGTTTATTAGTTCATTTGTGAGCATCTTTTTTATTTCTTTATGTTGAGGTGTAATCCATATTGAGTGTTGTAATCTTTGCTCTTTGTCAGTGTATTCTTCAAATCCTGTGTTCTTTCAGCAAGGTCAGTTGTGTCATCTGCATATGCGTATTACAAATTGTTTACATATCTTCCTTCAATCTGACTATCACATTCTTCAGGTAGTCTGGTTTCCTAGATTACGCAGTCTGTATACAGGTTGAATAAGGACGGCGGTGAAAGGACGTAACCCTGGCACACAACTTTCCTGATTTGAATCCATACAGCATTCCTTGTTCTAGTAGAAATATTTGGTAAATGTGGATATGAATATAGCTAACTGATCTGGAAATTCCATTCTTCAGAAAGGTAATCAAAACTTTTTTATGATCCAAACAATTGAATTCCTTGTATAGTCAAGGAAACACAGGTAAACATTTTTCTCTTATTCTTTACATTCAGTCAAGCTCCATCTAGCATGAGCAACAAATAATATCCTTCACTCAACATCCTTTTCTGATTCTGACCTGAATTTGTGACTGTTTTCTGGTGATAGGCCGCAGCAACCATTTAAAATTATCTTCAGCAAAATTTCACGTGCATGTGACCTATTTTTGATAACTTTTGTACGTTGTTGGACCACTCTTCTTTTGATCTGGCACAAATATGGGTCTTTCAGTCAGTTTGCTTGGTGGCTGTCTTCTAGATTTCTTGGCATAAGTAAATGCTTCCATCTCTCGCTCTGAATTAAAAAGCAATGCTTGCTACTAAATGCTACCTTTCCTGACCTTTAATATTTACATCTGTGAGCTGGCATTAAGTTTGAGGTGCTGAATATTCAAGTTGTGTGGAAATCTTCATTTAATGGTTCTGAGTGTTGTCTTTGAATTTAAATAAGAATGGTGCTCTTTTCCACTTAAATAGTTACATCTCGCTTTTTTCAAGTTCTCTGAACTCATCTGAACAGATAATTAAGAGTTATACTGTCTTTCCCATTTCATGATAACTAAAAAAAAAAGTGAATTCACAGCATGCTGTTTTGATTACTAGTTTATGTAACATTTTTATTAAACTGATTCCAAAGCAGTATGTTCCAAAGTGGTTTACATGAGGACACCAATAAAGTCACATACCAAGAAAATAGACCAATAGCTATGTGGGCTGTTATCATGAATCGTTTTCATTGTCTTTTTAAAGTTTCTCCAAATTCTGAAAGTCTAATCCGTTGAGAAAATGCAAGAGTTCAAAATATACAGAGTCAAGTGCAAGGTCATCAAAGGCTAGGAATTCATCCGTTATCCCAAAAGCACTTTTAAGGACTGCACTGATTTGAATTTAGTAATCAAAATAGCTCAGAAAATTGGCAAAGTATCCAGCTAATATGTTCTCCACTGTTTGAAGGCACCTGATTAACTATGTTTACCTAAAGAATGAAAGTTATGGAAAATTCTTTACTCAAAAATAAAATGGTCAAATAGATAGCAGACAGGCTTAGTTCTCAAGTGAATAGATATCCTGAGTTGTTTCCCAACTGCAAAAGCATCCCGTGGTAGAGAATGTGAGCAAATTTGGATAGTATTTCAGCATAGTTGAAGAAATCATAAGAGTTAATTGAAGTGAACTGTGTTCTGAACTTCTTGTTGGTATCCTCTAATCCACCCACTGCTGTCGAGTTGACTCCAAGCCCTAGCAGCCCGGCACAACACAATAGAACCATTCCTCAGAGTTTCCAACATGATAAATCTGTACAGGAACAGACAGCTTCCTGTTTCTCCTGTGGAGTGGTTGCTGGGTTTGAACTGTTGACCTTGTGATTAGTAACCCAGCACTCAGCCCACTGTGCCAGCAGTGCTAAATTATTCTTCCCTCCCTAAGGAACAATTAGAAAAATTATGGAACAATTGAAAAAGCATGTACATTTTAGTGGGCAATACTGAAATAGTAATTACATAAGTAAACCAAAAATAAATAAATAAGCCTTGTAGTAAATGTGCTTTGGACAAAACTAATTTATTTCCTTAGTAAATTTTTCACTGGACATAGATGCAAAATTTCATTATTTGAACCATAATATGAAAAATGGAACATCAGAGGGAGGAGAGCTAGATATCAATCAATAGTAAGTGATTATTGAGCACCTATTGTGTACCGAGAATGATCTTTGGGAAACAAACCTAGATAGGTGTACCTCCATTCGGCTGACAATAGTTTTAAAGTAAAATATCAGCAGCAAATGACAGAGAAATATAAGTATTGCGAGACTGAAGCCCTTAAACGGGGTGCGAGGGGTGGGAGCCTGTTGCTGAGTCAGGGAGGAAGCAGGCAGTTTGTAGTAAGGTGAAGATTACAGTGAATAGAGAGTGTGTTTGTGGGGGGCAGGTGATGTGTAAAGGAATCTCTGCAAGTTTAGGTAACAGATTCATAGTGAACTACAAATTTCAGGTTGCCTATGTGGATTGTGAGCAATGGTTACAAAAATCATGAAGAGAGAAGACATGAGAGTTGGAATAAATGCATGAAAATAAAACCAAAACACTGTTGTGTAAATACTACTAGCTCTTCCCAGCATTTGACATTTATGGATGGAGTGCCTACGACAAGGGACAATTCTACACATTGGATGTGTGATGAAAACAACAAACAAATTACCCTTATGGGGCTATCCCCCAGTGCAGAACATTGCTAAAGGAAAAATACATAATAGTGGTGAAGGGAAAATGTCAGAGACGAAAGGGAAAGAGAAAAGAAAAAGATAACGTGTGATAGTTCATTATTATAAGTGAACATTGTGTTGAGATGGGTTCTCTAGAGAAGCAAACTAGTGATAGTGTGTGTGCGTGCGTGCATGCGTGCGTGTGTGTGTGTGAAGAGGACCTCTGGCTCTGAGGGGTCCAATGAATGTTGGGCTGTAACTACCATATACTTACTATTTTAATGCCCTCCTTGCTTCGTTAGGACATACATGAATCTGATAGGCATGGTTCTGCCACTGTCAATGAATATTATTGAAAGATTTGCCCTAACACCAGCCCCCATTGTTGAATAAATAGTGTCTAGTCACTTAAGAATTGCATCTGTGCAAGTCAGCACTGGCCTATGCTCATATAATTTCCTTTTCTCAACAGTGTTTTAAATTCTACAACATTGGTTGAATTAACGGCACTATTAATAGAATTACTATATGATGATTGACATAAAATGTCTAAAGGGGGACCAGAAACATATAAATCAAAGATATATGAATGGATTTGGGGCTCACACTTATTTCTAGCCCCAATCTAAGAACATTTAATTCTTATTACATGACCCTACTTGATGCTCACCTGCATGAAGAGATCACTGAACTGCTGTAAGCAAGTGTAATGAAGAAACCAGATGGTGCCAGCTATCAAAGGGAATAGTATCTGGGGTATTAAAGGCTTGTCTTCAAACAAACTTACATCAAAGTGAGACATCAAGTAAGTTCACATGGAAGAAGCACACTAGCGAGTATGATCCAAGGATTGGAAATACAACCCAAATTCAAAGTAGGAAATGGTATCAGTCCTTCAATTTTGAACACTTGGTTTGTAGAAGGCTACGGATGACCATGGGAGGCCAAACCCATTTGCAGGAGGCAGATAGGATTTAAGCCTCCAGTAAATACCTGATGACCACAGGCATGTGAATCGCTTTGCTCTTAGACAGAGAGCATTGTAAAGTTTATTTCAGCATGCATAGTTAGGTTAAAATGGAATATCCTTTGATCGCCCTTTGACCCTTTAAAAAGTTGTCTCCATGGGGAGAAAAAGTGAAGGGATATATATATATGAATGGCCTTGCTTTCAGGCAGCGTGCATCATCGCAGATGCCATTCAGCAGAGATTCAACACCTTATCCTTCACTTTCCCTTTGACCCGTTTTGCTTTATTCTACTTTTTAATATTTTCTCCTTTCTTTTCAATTGAATTCACTGTCTTACTTTGTGTTTGTCATTAGATTTTTTGGTTACATTTTATTTTTTTGTATACGGAACCAGGATAGATAAGTATATAGGAATAGTAACTGGACTAATTCTTCCTTGAGGATATAACAGAGCTGTTTGGGGGGAAGTGGGGAGCCAATAAGTATGAGTAGAAGAACAAAGGAAAAGTTCTAAAATTGTTGTGTTTGTACCAACTCTTCTTAATGTGATTGAACTATTGAATTGTATGATTTGTAAATTCTATGTCAATAAAACTGTTTCAAAAAAAAAAGAAAATAAATGACACATTGTTGAAGTAGGTAGTCCATCCAGTCTGGAGGTTTCTCCTACCTCATTTAACTGCAGGGACTGATGAACAGGAAGCCCAAAACCACTGGTTGGCCAATGCAGAGTTGAATGAATTCAAGATTGGCCATCAGCTGGTGATTCTGGGTTGAGCAGGCAATATAAAAGGAGATTGAAGAACCAGATGTGAGATCCATATCCGGTGGCAGACGTAAGCTAGCTTTGGCACAATGTCAATCTATTTTAAGAGTAAGTCAAACCCTGAAGAAATCTCACTCACTTGTATCCATACTGGGGCCAGGTTAATAACACGCTACCCTACCCTATTCTTCCCCAACTGATGGCTGCTTCACAGAAATTCCCATCATGGAGCTGAACACGTTCAGTTAGATCACATGGTGGGAGAACAGTGACCCACTCCAGCTGACATAAAATCTAACCATCACAAATATTATTTGCTTGCAGTCATATTATTGTCATATAATTTACTCATTTCACTTTTTAAAAATTGACTTTTATTATAGCGTACTCAGTGCTCTTGTTTTGAATATGTAATTAATCTAAATGATAAATTAATATATAAAAGTATATCATAGTTTGTGATATCAGAGCGAATAAAAACTTGCCTTGAAATTGCATTTTTGGAAAAATGTTTACTAGGACAAAAATGAGTATTACATAGGCACAAGGGTGCTTCAAATGTTGTGTGAAAATTCCACTATATTTTAATTCTGTTTTACCATTAATTTTTTGAAGCCCTCTCATATAATAAAAAAATAAAACTGAATTTTCATAGGATGTTGATATAAATTTAGTGATTGCAAATTTACTCACAAATTCTCCCCAGTAGTTCACCTCTCCCCAGTTCCTACTACATTTGTTGCCACTGCTCCGCCATAAATAACTCAGTGACTTCTGACTTTCACCTCTCCCGAGATTGACTCAATGCCACACACCTTTAGCATGCACTTGTACATTGCCTACTGTCATTACCGCGTGGCCCTTTCTAGTGTGAGTACTAACTTCCTCTGCTAATTGTAATAATTTCTGGCGGCTCATTTTCAAGCCCAGAGTGACGCAGAAGTACATCTTTCAAACACCTCCTGCTCTCTGCTTCATGGCCCTCCAAAAGCTGGCCCTTATTGTTCTCTGATCAAAATCTTTCCTACTATCTGCAGCAGGCTTAGCACTTCCTACTGAAGAGAGCTGAGCCTCTTTCATTGCACACTTAAGACTTTCCACATGTCTAACAAGATTCCAGCATGTTTTTTCTTTCTTTCTTTAAATCATTTTATTTGGGGCTCATACAGCTCTTATCATAATCCATACATCCTTCCATTGTGTCAAGAACATTTGTATATATGTTACTATCATCATTTTCAAATTTTCTTTCTACTTGATCCCTTGGTATCAGCTTCTCTTTTTTTCCCCTCCCCTCCCCCATTCTGCCTCCCTCATGAACCCTTGAGAATTCATAAATTATTATTATTTCATGTCTTACACTGACTGATATCTCCCTTCCCCCACTTTTCTGTTGTCCATCCCCTGGGAGGGGGTTATATGTAGATCACGATGATTGGTTCCTTTCTTTTTCCCCCCACCTCCTTCTTACCCTCTTGGTATTGCTATTCTCATTATTGGTCCTGAGGGGCTTATCTGCCCTAGATTCTCTGTGTTTCGGGCTCTTATCTGTAGCAGTGTACATGCTCTGGTCTAGCTGGATTTGTAAAGTAGAATTGGGGTCATGATAGTGGGAGGAAGAAGCATGAAAGAACTAGAGGAAAGTTGTATGTTTCATTGGTGCTCTACTGTACCCTGACTGGCTCGTCTCTTCCTTCTGACCCTTCTGTAAGGGGATGTCCAATTGTCTACAGATGGGCTTTGGGTCTCCACTCCACACTCCCCATCATTCACATTGATATGATTTTTTGTTCTGGGTCATTGATGCCTGATACCTGATCCCATGGACATCTCATGATTAACATGTTTTGCTCTGTCTTGATTTTGCACTTATTATTGTCTCTGCATGTCTATCTAGATAAGATAGGCGGAGTAAACAATCTGTAGTAGAAAACAAGGGAACCAATGGTTCCAGGGGGACACAGGAGAAGGGGAGTTGGGGGAAAGGAAGTGGGTGTTAGGAAACACAAGGACAAAGGAACAGCAATTGATCTAAAATCGATGGTCAGAAGAGTGTAGGTTGCCTGATAGGGCTTGACAAGGGCAATGTAACTGAGAGGAATTACTGAAACCCAAATGAAGGCCAAACATGATAGGGGGATGAGGAAAGTAAAAGGAAATAGAGGGTAGAACTAGGAGGTAAAGGACATTTATAAAGGTCTAAATATAGGTATATACATATGTAAATACATTTTATATAAAGATAGAGAAATAGATATATGTACTTATATTTATATGTTAAGTATTAAAGTACTGGACAGACATTGGGCCTCTACTCAAATACTCCTTCAACACAAGTACACCTTGTTCTAATAACCTCGCATTCCGTGACGCTCACCTTCCCGACATGATCACTGAAGATAAAATGGGTGTATAGGCAAATGTGGTAAAGAAAGCTGATGGTGACTGGCTACCAAAAGATATAGTGACTGGGGTCTTAAAGGCTTGAAGATAAACAAGCGGCCATCTAGCAGAGAAGCAACAAGCCCACATGGAAGAAGAACACCAGCCTGTGTGATCAAGAGGTGTCCACGGGATCCAGCATGTTTTTTCTACTTTGTTTTCCATCTCTAGGTTCAAAATTATTTTTTCAGGGCCTCTGCAATTCAAACTGTACTAGAGGCTTAGGACACAAAGGTGGACTGGTCCCAGCATGTATGGTTCCAGTCCTTGGGTGGTACAATTGGTTAACTGCATTTTCTTGCTAACAGAAAAGCTGGAGATTCAAGGCCTCTCAGACACATTTCAAAAGAACCACACGGTGATATACTTTCAGAAAATCCAGTCATTGAAAAGCCTCTGGATCACAGTTCTAGTCTCACACACATGTGATTGCCATGAGCCTCGATCACTGGATAGCATGACTCCTAAGTGTTGAGAGCAAAGACAGAGGCAACCCAGGGAGTGAGGAACCAAAAGCCCATGTTGCTATGCTGCAGACTTTGCTGTATCTGTGCAGATTAAAGCTGCTAATTTTCTGTTACTAAAACATGGCTCACCCTTGTTGGTACTTCATGATGAAGGCTCTTCTCCCCCTGTGGACTGCTTTTGTGCTGTTTTTGTGAAGGCCCTGGATATGCCTTGTGTCTCAAAGACTACATCAGATGGCAAATAATTCATCAGGCTCTCCAACGTCTCCTAGTCTTTTATTTATTTGTTCTCACCTTCAAATCACATTCTAGTTTATAGTTGTCTGTAATCTTTTACTCTGCTTATCTACCTCTAAAGATGGAGCAACGATGATTTAGATTTACATAACCCTCGATGCACAGGCCTCAAATAGATACCTTCACAAAATACATGCTCAGGGAATGTTCTCTGAATTAACATAACAGACAATAATTTTTACAGCAAACGCCATTGTAACCTAGAACACTGTGCGTATTGTGCAAAATTGATCCCCGCACATTTGTGGTAAAACTACTAAGTAAACAGCTGTATGAATTCACAATACTAGAGAAGGGAGCTGCCACTCACAGACCGGCACCCCAGGCTTGAAGAGGTTAAGCACACTATCCACAGAGGGAAAGCTGTGTTCCTGTGCGTTCATTAAGCACTAATTTTAGGTTGTTTCGTAATTAAATGAACACACTGTTTATTCTCCATACTCTTTTGGCCCTGGTTCCTGGAAAATACATAAAATTTCCAAGAATTAAAGTTTCCATTAACGCAAGTGCCAAAATCACAATGCTTGACCTGTGAGAAAGCACATTTGTCTTTGCTGGCTTCCGTTCAAGACGCTATAGAAAACAATTTACTCTATAACCTTCCTTGTTCGTAATCGCTCTGCTTCATCTTTCAGGCCATCGGGACAAGATTGAGAAGCTGAAATGTTTTTAGAAATCAAAGAACTGCCGAGCGATGACTGCCACGGTGCTAACGCTGGACAGGGGGCCCTGTGGAGGCTGACATGTCCTCACTGAAGAGAAGTGCTCTCAGGAGTGGAGGAGAGAGTGTGGAGAACGCCATGGGTGACATGGTCAGAGGAGGCAACCTCAAAATGACTGCCTATACAAGTTTTCTGCAATGTTTCGGAAGACATTTAGTCTTTTGATACAAATATCACTTTGGCTATTTGCCAATGACCAAAGAGCCGACAGAGTTGTCAGATGGTATCAAAGAGAGCATACACAAAGAAAGCAAAAGATTATTCAGAAGACAGACAGAAAGAAAAGACCAAAGGGAATGTCAAAAGAGCCCTGGAAACTTCCTCTTAAACGTAGAGCAGCTAAAGCAACTGGAAGAAATAATGAAGCAAAAGGGCTAAGCAGAAGATTTCAAAGCCAGCCAGAGGAGGCAAGCATCATAATGAATTGTGCAAAGACCTGCAGTTTGAAAACCGAAAGGAAGAACACACCCAGAATCTCTCCAGCTCAAAGAAGGAAGAGAACATGCCAGCTTCGAGTTGCAATGCTGGAGGATATTACAGGCCAAGTATTTAATGCTATGGGAAGCATCAAAATGAGATAGAAGTAATACATAGTCACTGCACCAAGAAGAATTGGAAGATGTTCAACTATCTCAAGAGGTAATATATGACCAAGAATAGATGGTATTAAAGGAATAAATCCAAGTTGCCCAGTAAGTATTGGTGAAAAACGCTGCTTCCAGAATTGACTGAATGCCAATTAAAAATGTTTAACCCACAAAGACAGCACTTCAAGCGCTCACTTGTCTGTGCCAAGAAATTTGGAAGATGGTAATTGGTCAACCAGCTGGAAAAGATCCCCATTTGGGTCCATTCCAAATAAAAGTGATCCCACAGAACACTTGAACAATGTCATTAACATCATGCACAAGTAAAGTTTTGCTGAGAATAATTTAAAATCGGTTGCAGCAGTACATTAGCAGAGAACGATCAGAAATGCCAGCTGACTTTAAAGATATCATTGCTGGTATCACATGGATCTTGGCTGAAAGCAGAGAATACAAGGGAGATGTCGGCCTGTGCTTTCTTGACTATCCAAAGGCTTTCGATTGTTGGATCATGACACATTGTGGGTACCAGCCAGTGCAAAGAATGGGAATTCCAGAGCACATTGTAGTCATGGGGAACCTGCACATCAACCAAGTCTCTTGACCTGAGCAAAGGGAATAATGCGTGGTTGAAAATCAGAAAAGGTTCTGTCAAGACTGTTTCCTTTCACCATGCTTACTCAGTGTGTGTGCTGACAAATAAGCTAAGCAATGGGACTCTGTGAAGAAGAATGCAGCATCAGGAAGGCAGGAGGGAAGATTCATGAACAACCTTAGACATATAGATGGCACAATCTGGCATGCTTAAAATAATAATACAAAAGCAGGATTTGAAGCAATTATTGATGAAGATCAGAGACTA
Organism: Tenrec ecaudatus; assembly: GCF_050624435.1. Lineage (NCBI taxonomy): Eukaryota > Metazoa > Chordata > Mammalia > Afrosoricida > Tenrecidae > Tenrec > Tenrec ecaudatus. The sequence goes on from NC_134535.1 coordinate 109,902,996, forward strand.
TAGCCTTCAATATGTATTATACCTCAACATAAAGAAAGAAAAAAACTTCACAAATGGACCGATAAGCAACATCAGAATCCGTGAGGAAAAGATTGAAATTAAGAATTTCGTTTTATTTGAGTTCATCATCAACAGCCATGGAAACAGGAGTCAAGAAAAAATTTTAAGAGCACATCGCATTGGGTATACCTGCTGCAAATATTTCTTTAAAGTATCAAAAAGCAAAAGTGTCACTAAGCCATGGTACTTTCATTCACTCTGAATTCATGGGAAAGATGAATAGTTAATGAGGAAGACCAGAGGATTGGTGTCTTTGAATTATGGTGTTAGCAAAGAATGTTGAATAAACTAGGGATGACCAAAAAATGAGCAAATCTAACTTGGAAGAAATACAACCAGAATTCACATTATTAGAGAGGGAAGCAAGACTTGGTCTTGTATGCATTAGATGCTTTATCGGGAGGGACCAGTTCCTGGTGGCTGTCATGCTGGGGAAAGTAGAGGGTCGAGACTCCTAAGGAGATGAATTAGCAGAGAGGTTACATTTGATTCAAACATAGTAAGGGTCGTGCAGATGACGCAGGACCATGCAGTGTTTTGATTTATGGAATATATTGTTATGAATAGGAACCACTTGCTGGCACCTAACAGTTATAACAACAAAAAATCAGTTTCTTAAGCTCAGGTTGCATTTATCGATATATCTACAATCCCTACGTATTTTAGACATGTTGTCAGGTGAGGACATTATGAAGGACATTAGGCTTGGTAAAGTACAGGGGCAGCAAAAAAGAGGAAATCCCTCAAGTAGATGGACCGACACCGTGGCTGAAACAAGGGCCTCGATCATGGGAACACTTGTGAGGGTAACGCAGGACCAGACAGTGTTTAGTTCTGTTGTGCGTCAGGTCGCCACGGCTTGGAACCAACTAGACGGCACCGAAGGACAACAAGGATAAACCTCTGTGCGGATTTCCTTTTAGCTTCACATGCTACAAGCACATATCGTTGTTTTCATTGCTGATGGTGTTTATATAATTGCCGACTTTGTCAAATATTCTTTTGTTTTGACCACAGTATCGGGCGATTTGTATTTATTTACCTGAATCAATGCCTTATTTTTTGAAAATGAAGTCATACTTAAAGTAAAAGCAGGAGGAAAAAAATTTAAAACAAAAAACAACTTTTGTTCAGTGATGGATTTTTTTGTAACTAATAATAAATTACTTGATGTCAACATGTTTTATAACCCAATTTGCTGTGCGCACTCATGCAAGCTGGGAAATATTAAAAGTAAGCTATCTGTAACTAGATGCAGCATATGTTGTTCTGTGATTACAATTGAGAGTAAACAATACGATTCTGTATAATCGGATATGGAGTGAGGTCCACGGTGGGAGGAGAGGTGACTCCCTAGGTTGTCTCCCTGGACAACAACAGCCCTAGCGACCCCATTGTGGGAGTAGGCAATGTTAGCCTCCGTGTGTGTTAGTCACTAAAAACTGACTGCGGAAGCAATAGTGGACACACGGAGAGTCTCGGAACATCTTCTACCCGTCTGCATGCCACTACTAAACTGAAATGAACTCTCAGCAAGTTCATTGCCCCTCATAGTGACCTGAGTGGAACTGCCCCGGCGGATTACGGAGGCTTTAAAGCCATAGGAACTGAAGGCCGACTCTGCGGCTGGTGGTTTCCAAACGCTGACCTTGTGGCTAGCGGCCAACTACGCGCCACCAGTGCTCCCTTGTCACAACTACAGAGAGGTGTAATGCGTGTGCAAGCTGCTTGAGTTCCTTGAAAGACCATCTGCGGACCTCTACCTTTGGTTGTATTACATCTGACACAGCCCAGTGGTCTATCCATGTTGCAACAAAATAAGTTTTCCTTCCATGAGTGAACTTGGGCTAGGAAGTTCTCTCTTGGATCAGCAAGCCTTTTAAAGACATATATGTCACGCCAGCGACAGGGGGTCGCCGCTACTGGGAAAAAGCTAGCGCTTGGGTTCCGCCCTCCCCCAGGGGTGCCCCTCCCTTGGCGGCTCCCTCCTCCCCCAAACCCGCCTCCCCCTCCGCCCTGCGCTCCCCAACCTCCCGCCCCGCGGCCGCCTCAGAAGTCTGGAGCGCGTCACCGCCCCAAAGGAGAGGCTGATTTGGGGAGTATCTCCCCCCACCCCCACCACGCAGCTTCTCTTCCCCAGCCCCTCCTTTGCCCACCCCGGCTGCCAAGAGAATCCTGGCGAGCCAGGGGAGGGGAGATCTACTCCCATCACCCTCCCCCTCGTCCCTCTGCGCACTTGAAGTCAATTGCACCTTTTCCTATTTGATCTCTTCTTCTAAGTAGACCTCTCGGTCCCCGGATCTGTCCTTGCGGCTCCCGCGGCAGCTGCCCCCGCGCGCCGGGATGGGAGAGCTCCGGACCCGGCAGCGCTCGGCCGGCGCGTGCACGGAGGTCCAGCCGCCGCGTCCGCTGCCCGGACTCTGTAAGTTTCAGCGCGCCGCGGGGCGCGGGCGGAGGGGAGGGGGGCTCTCCACGTCCCCGCCAAGCCCTGCTCAGATCTGCTGTGGTGGGGTCTGGTCCAGCGTTGCGCTCGAATGTGACTGCAGCCCACACCTGGTCCAGAAGTTTTCAAGTTCCACTCGGTTCCGTGGGAAACTTTTTCTTCTTCTCCTTTTCGTAATGCAACTCATACATCCTTCCGATTTAAAAAATGATTCTTCCGAACGCTCTTTACGAAGCGCATAGTTTATTGTTGTTTTGTCAGATCACACGAAACATAATTTACACTGCGCAGGAGTCTGCGGCCTTTTTCTTCTTCTTCTAAAAATAGTGGAGAGAGAATTCCCCTTCGTTGCTTTTAATATTTCTGTATCATCCGAATACCTCCATAAACAGATCCCACGGCCCTCTGACCTTACTTTTCATGTTGCCTCTTTGGGCCGATATCTTTGCCTTCATCTCGGACGTGGAAGGTCTCAGGGCTCTCTATCTCTGAGCCTGCTGTTTCATGAAAACTCTTGGCTTCGTAGAAGGAAGGCCATGCCTATGTGCTGAGACTAAACAGGACGATGGGTACCGTTTTCCCCGATTCAGACCTAATAACAATGTCTGTGGGATCCCAGAACTTCAAAAACCAAATCTGTGCTTTTTGTTAATTAACTCATCAGTTTATCTTTGCATGTCCCCTTGCATGTACAGATGCGCTTCTGAATCCGAGACTGGAGAAGTGAGGTGATTGGATATCGTTATCTGTAGCTTTACATCTACCTGTGTAGCAGCCAGCACGCAGGTCAACTTATTACTCTACCACTACCCTCGTCAGCGTCATCATTACTAGTGATCCTTTCTCGCCTGCAGGAGGACGGTCTTGAAAGGAGAGAGGTCAGAGGCAGGTGTACAGTTGGCTGTGGTGGCGGGACTATGTTGGCCAGAAAGAGCATCATCCCGGAGGAGTATGTGCTGGCGCGCATCGCGGCGGAGAACCTGCGAAAGCCGCGCGTCCGAGACCGGCTCCCCAAAGCCCGCTTCATCGCCAAGAGTGGGGCCTGCAACCTGGCGCACAAGAACATCCGAGAACAAGGACGCTTCCTTCAGGACATCTTCACCACGTTGGTGGACTTGAAATGGCGCCACACGCTGGTCATATTTACCATGTCCTTCCTCTGCAGCTGGCTGCTCTTTGCCATCATGTGGTGGTTAGTGGCCTTTGCCCATGGGGACATTTATACTTACATGGAGAAAAGTGGAATGGACAAAAATGGTTTGGAGCCCACTGTGTGTGTGACTAATGTCAGGTAAGAAGGCAGTGGGAGCGGGCAGGCAGAGAACACGGTGCCTTTTCCCTGCCACTTTCTTCTGTTGCTGAGCGTGAGATTTAAAGACTTTCTTTACAAGCAAAAACCCCAAAGAACAGTAGTCATAATCTAAACTATTAGAAACCTTCTAAATTGCAGTTTTATGGATTATGAATTTCTGAAATGTCAAACATTAATTCCTTGGCGTAGACTTGATAATTTTGTACCATTTTTAAAAAATGTTAAGGCTCAAAAAACATGCTAGAGTACCTTATGTACATAGAGTTTTCAGCATAAAAATCTGTTCACGATGTGAATATCTATAAATTAATATCTCTTATCAACAAAAATTATGCAGGCACCAGTCATATTTTCCTACATGTCTCTTATATGTAACCTTTTTAAAGAAATAGTGAAATGGGAAGGCACTGATGAGTCAGTCTTATATTTAAAGTCTACTAAAAATAAAATATAGAAGTAAATATAAACCTTGTTTCATTAAGATCCTATTAACTAATTCCTTCCTTAAATAAAGTTATGTTATAATACAGGACTAGAAAAAATACTTTTTTAATGGAGATTGGTTCAAATATTCATGGAAAGGAGGTGATTTAATGTTGAACTCTTTTCAAAATCTTCGTGGACTAAGAATGAGACACTTCTTAGATTACCCAGGGCTTGCCATTTCTCGCAGTAGTATTTAAAAACATGTACAGTGAGCTCGTTTTCAATAATTCTCTTCCCATAATTTTAGATGGGGTAAGGACATTTGGTGAAGGTGATGTGTATCCTAATTTATTTTGTTGGACTACTAAAAAAATATCATTTCTCTCATGGAAAAAAAGGCACTGACTCTGAGGCAAAGCAACTGTAGTAGAGATAGAGTTTCCCCGGGATGTTTTCTGAATAATGTGCCAAATTCACATAGTGCACAAAGCAAAGAAACGTGAACAAGAAACCCACTGCCAGGACCCTGTTAAGAATAAGACCTTTGATAATCCTGGACTTTTATAAAACTAGCAGACCACTGCGAGAACCACAGACTTGGGCTGCAAACATGTCCAGCTTCTCATTTCCTCAGGAACTGCAAGGTCAGCATATCTTGGAGGAATGTAGCATTTGTACGTAGCGGTAGCACACCACAGATTTCAGGACAAAATAAAACACCCGGCTTGATTACTTTTACCACTGAGTAAATGTGACCTCTGGTTTTAAAGGCCAATGTAGGTGCACAATGTAGGTGGTCATCAGGCACCAGTTACCCTGAAAGCCATCAAATATGATGGGCAGCAGGTATTTGAAGGCAAAAATAATTTTGTGTCATAGGTTTCTTTAGGAAACTTAACAGCACTGGTGCTGAGTCCTTTTCATTGGATGAGAAATGGTTGATAAATAGGCAGTAGCTACTCATAAGCAGAGATAAAAAGAAATAAAAACAATAATTGTTGAAAATAAGACGTATTCACAAACAAAATATATTGCCTTTTTAATAAGATAATGGGATCATTAAGCTAGTCATTAAGTGTAGGTCATAAAAGTCAGATCCTTCCAATGATTGTATAAACCTGTAGGGTTCTCAACTGGTGGGTTGTGACCCTTTGAGGGATTGAGGACCCTTTCACAGGGGTCGCCTGATTCCCAACAGTAGCAAAATTAGAGTGATGAAGTAGCAACAAAAATAATTTTATGGTTGAGGGATCATCAGTTAGGAAAGTTGAGAACCACTAGTTTAAACACAATTTTTAGAGGATTTACTGATTATTTAAAGGTTAACTCTCATTTTTTCTAATAAGATATCATTGGAAGCATGTGTATTTAATCCCTTGATGCATGCCTATTTGTATTAATAAGTTAACTAAGAGAAATGATGCAATTAAAATGGGACAAAATTGATCTTATCGGCATAGCAATTTTAACATTTAAAATTGTACCTCCTACCTAAAAAATATTCCTTGCTATCTGTTAGGCTGTTCTAATGTTGTTGATCTCATTTTTAAATGGTGGTACCACTTATACTCTCATTTCAACATACAACTTAACCGTAAGAGAAACCTACTGCCATCAAGTAGATTCTCACTTAAAGTGGCTGTTAGAGGGCAGAGTAGAACTCACTGTTCTGTAGGGGTTCTGAGACTATAAATCTTTACCACAGCCTCTTGCTTATTCCAGGGAGCAGCTGGTAGGTTTGAACAGCTGATCTTTAGGTTAGCAGGAACACACTGAACCCATTGCACCAGCAGGCCCCCCATCATAAAATACCTTGCATGACACATATTTTTAAATTGTCAAAAATATAGAAGGAGAAAATATGTTCCTTCACAAAGGGAAATTAAAAGATAACTAATAATAATTCTTATTCTTTGAATTCCCTTTCCTTTCACAAATTCAATGTCCTGTCATGTCATTTAGTTGGGAGACAACTCTTTTTATGAGGAGCTACCCACCAATATTTCTAAGCACCATTCTTCATTGTTGTTTTAAGGGGACTTCCTTTCCCCTTTGTGTAGATAACTGAGTTAGAAAGTAAACTAGCTTTATTTCCTCTTTCTCACTATGTTCCCTCTTGATCTCTGTAGCAGGACAAGAGAACAGCTAAACATTGTCATCTGCTGACAGTTCGGATGAGAGGTGTCCATGAAAGGATGGATCTGGTACCATAGCGCATTTAACATTAAATTCCTTCATAAAATCAAGAATACGCCAAGGATGGCGCATGACTATTCCCTCCAGTGTTAAATCAGACACAACATTTGCTACTAGTCACTGAAGTATGGCTATATTATCAGCAAGCAGTCTTGGATCTATGCCACTCCTCTGGAGCCCATTCTTGTTCTTTGCAATCGTTTTGGACCATGTTGCATACCTTGTTTTATACAGCAATTCATGTGGTTTCATAAATAATTCATAAGGATTCCTTTAGCTCCAGGAAGAAAGAGAAAAGACAGCCTCGACTCCACTTAAAAGCTAACTTAAAAAAATTATTTATGCATGCCCCTTTACCAACACCCACCCCTTCGCACACACACACTGATGTCCCAACAAGAGCAGTATGCATATTGAGTACTAAATGGTTGTATAATTTTACTCACGCCCTGTGTATGAAATGAACAAATGTTACCTCTGGTCACACTTTGACAGATGGTCTGTGAGTGGCTTGTCTTAGAGAAATGTGAAATTGGGGCTGGGGTGGGGGTGGGTGTGTAGTAGATAGAACTAGTATAGTTTCTATTAAGAAGTTGTCACAGTATTTGAAACCTAGTAAGTGAACAAATTAACGATAAGGATAACCAAATTTAGTGGTAGGCAGAGGTTTGGAGAGGGGCTCACTGATAGTTTCCCAAGGTTTACAGGTCTGACCCGAGATCGAACAAGTCAGTTCTATGCTCTGAGATGTGGAATTGTGCACCGGGGGGAAAATAATTCCATAAAGCAATTCTAACACTGTTGACCCTTTCCCATCTTCATGTGCCGAGAACACTTGGCCAGATTTCAGAAGGTCCAAGTTCTTATGACATGATCCTAAGAACTAAGACATAGATATTTGTTAATCTGTGCCTTAGATTCCTCTGATAGCTTCAGCATTCACTAAATCACATAGAAACAAGGAGATCCATTCAATAAGGAAGCACATTTTGTCCCACCAGTGGCAAGATGCTCTTTATTGTTAAAAGCACCAGTATTGTTAAAGTGATGTGCTTTGTACTGCTTTATAGAGTTGTGTAATACATATGAGCAAATAAACATGATTTTAAAGGTTACATTACTTTCAGTACACTCAGGCCACTTAAACATACACATGCAAGAGCAAGTACTTGATCAACGTATGAGGTGGCTTCAAAAGATTCGTGGAAAAATGAAATTAAAAGATAATGGGATTTTCCACGAACCTTTTGAAGCCCCCTCATATTATTTGGTCAATAATCTGTTATGGATTTTCATTTAGATTAACAAATAAATTTCTCATGGTGCTATGTCCTTGATGTAGCTATTCTTCATAAAATAGGCACGACTTCCTTTGTGAAACTGTCTAACAAGAAAATGCTTATCATTGTGTTCCATTAATGCTTTTACACAGGAAGTTCATTATTTAATGACCTAGAAAACATGAACAGATTTAGATCCTAGAACTCTGGAAGTAACGGGCATACAGAGATCACAACACAAAGAGCTCGCGCTAAGATGCCTAGGTTTGGCAAATTGATCTGTATATCTAAGAGCAGTTGATGGCCTTGGGGACCCGGGTCGAGGGGTGGGGGTGGGGATGCAAAAATTTGAGCTTGATATACTTATGTTATTCTTTAAAACGTAACCTAATCGCAGTGCTTTCTGATCCCATTCCCTGCAGGTCTTTTACCTCTGCTTTTCTCTTCTCCATTGAGGTTCAAGTGACAATCGGATTTGGAGGGAGAATGATGACAGAGGAATGTCCTCTGGCCATCACGGTTCTGATTCTCCAGAACATCGTGGGTTTGATCATCAATGCAGTCATGCTAGGCTGCATTTTCATGAAAACCGCCCAAGCGCACCGAAGGGCGGAGACCTTGATTTTCAGCCGCCATGCTGTGATTGCGGTTCGAAACGGCAAGCTGTGCTTCATGTTCCGAGTGGGGGACCTGAGAAAAAGCATGATCATCAGCGCGTCGGTCCGCATCCAGGTGGTGAAGAAAACCACCACGCCTGAAGGGGAGGTGGTGCCCATTCACCAGCTGGACATTCCTGTTGACAACCCGATTGAGAGTAATAACATTTTTCTGGTGGCGCCTCTGATCATCTGTCATGTGATTGACAAGCGCAGCCCCCTCTATGATATCTCCTCAAGTGACCTTGTCAATCAAGACTTGGAAGTCATAGTCATTCTGGAAGGAGTGGTGGAGACTACCGGCATCACCACGCAGGCACGGACCTCCTACATTGCCGAGGAAATCCAGTGGGGCCACCGCTTTGTGTCTATTGTGACTGAGGAGGAAGGTGTGTACTCGGTGGATTATTCCAAATTCGGCAACACTGTCAAAGTCGCTGCTCCACGGTGCAGTGCCCGGGAGCTGGACGAGAAGCCTTCCATCCTGATTCAGACCCTGCAGAAGAGTGAGCTGTCCCATCAGAATTCCCTGAGGAAGCGCAACTCCATGCGACGAAACAATTCTATGCGGAGAAACAACTCCATCCGAAGGAACAACTCCTCCCTCATGGTGCCAAAGGTGCAATTCATGACTCCCGAAGGAAATCAGAACACAGCCACATCATGACAGCCAGAAACCTTGAGACCAGTCTTTTATGACAGTTTGAAGGCTCATGCCGGGTACTCTCAGATTGAACTGTAACTGGGACACAAACATTTGTGTCTCTTCTATTTTAATGCACTAATGACATTCATACTCAGAGAAAAGCACTTTTTTATCAATAAAGAAAGTAACATTAAACGTGATGGAATCAAGTTTCACACTTATTTCATACGTAGAGCATTTGCAGTGGTGTGCTTGTGTGTACTTAAGCCATATGTAAGATGCTTAAATGATACATATGTATTTCTCATTGATCTCACATTTAAACAGAAGAATGCCATTAATATAAAAGCAGGCCGAGGGATCATTTTGTGTGAAAAGTCTAGTTGAACCACAGTGCTCTGTTATTCACTCTAGAAATGCCAATCAAAACTGAACCCTTTGCCATTGAGCCAGAGCTTCCCTATAGAAGGTTTCTGAGACTGCAACTCAGGATGGGAGCAGACAAGCTCATCTTTCTCTCTCGGAGTCACTGGCAGGTTGGAACTGCCAACCTTCTAGTTAGCAGCCCAATATCTGGCCCACCGTCTTACCAGGAGTCCTTGCAAGTAGAAAGATGGAAAACAAGAAAGGAAACCAGCTGGAGCGCCAAGGGAGCTCTAGAGTAAGGAGCAGGAAGCAAAGTAACGTGGTGCAATCTGCCTCGAAGCAGATTCTCTTCATTCACTAGGCCCTCCATCATGATTCCCTGAGGTTTTTTGGTTCTTTGCATGGCAGCCAATTGGGCAGACTTGGGCGCAGAAGTTTCTGGAAATTGAGCAGGTTTTGGAGAGGTGAACACATCCCAATCTCACTTAGGACTAGATTCCCAACTGTGATATGAACTTCCTTCAGTTTGGCACTGCCTGTGAGACTCCACAGGGAAATACTACCCTAAATATTCTAATAAAATATTTTATTTGTTTCTTTAGCTAAAGCTACCAGCTCTGCCTTCAAGATAAGTTCAGATTAGGATAAATTCTCTCCATTTCAGACACTTTCCTCAGAGTCGGCCAGGAGTGCTCATCACCAGAACACATGAATGTGGTAGCATTCGCCATTACAATATGAAACCGCTTCTGTATAAGCTCATGAAAAAGAGAACGGGCTGAAGAAGAACAAGGCTGACGACACAGGTGGATGACACTGAGATGCAGGATTTCAGAGTCCAGGTGACAGAGAAATATCTAGTACTCAAAGGAACATCTAGTATGGAACATGGGCAGTCCCCCTCCCACCGCCACCCCCAGTCACCTTCCAGCTACCGCAGAAGGCTTAGTGCCAAAACTCTAGTGGCTACTAATGTAGTGGAGAAGGCGATGCAAGGGTTTGATGGGGTTTCCAATGCCTAGTCATGACTCAGATAAGAATATTTTTTCAGCTACTGACAGTCAAATCAAACAAAAGATTCCATCAAGACTTTCTAAAACTCAGCAAACATTTTAGAGACTATGAAAATGATCAAATAAATTATTTTGCTAACTTACACATATTTCTATATGTACATGTAAAACTACTGACTTTTATATTGAATTTGAATGGTGTTTTCTATGAAATATTTACTGTTTATGCTGCCACCCTAGTCTTCAGACAGCAGCAACTACATTGTTTTAAATCATAAAGCAGGTTACATCATGAAAACCTCTCATGGAATTCCACTTTTCTCAAAATGAAATCAAAGTCTTTCACAAGACACACCGGGTCTTCTGAATGACACTGACTGTATCTTTGAGCATTCCCACTTTATACCACCCAGACCGGCTGCCCTTTGAGACAGCCACACACGCTCTCCCATCATATATTTACATTTTCTCAGAGAATTTTTCTCCAACGAGTCTTGAGTGTCACCTGCCATGACTTAGTTCTTTGCTTAAATTCCATCTCATGAGGCAGCATTGTGTCATGATTAAGAAAATAGACTCCACAACATCATGGCAGTGGAACTGTAAAATGATGCAACTACCACAGAATATGGTGTTACTTTCTTAAAAGGTTAGAAATCAAAAAGACCATAGACCCAGCTACCCATCATATATATATATATAAGAGAAACAAGAGCCCAGTACAGTAGACATGTGGGAACCCATGTTAATCCCAGCACTATTTAAAATAGCAAATAGAAACACCTAACTGCTCATATATGGAAAAACGGACTATGGTATACATACACACAATGAAACAATTGATGGCATGGATAAACCTGGAGGGCTTTGTGCTGAGTGAAATTAGTCAATCATGAAAGGACAAATATTTTATGTGACTACACTTTTAGTCAAGAAAAGATTTTCAGCACACAAGAAATCACTTTTGATGGTCAGCAGGAGTTGGAGGAGCAGGTGGTAAAGGAAGTCAACAAGTGCTAACTTGGGTGACGTGGACAGCAACAAGGGGGACATTGTCAACACCTGATGCATGAAAGGTCATAGAACTGTATGCTGTTACATGCACAATGTTGCAAGAACCGTGATCTCTGAATAGATGTGGTTATCAGTTGAGCTCCTAACTTCAAGGTCAGCAGTTTGAAATGATCAGCGGATGCTCAAGATAAAGGGCTTTCTACTCCCATAAAGAGATACAGCCTTAAGAACCCCGCGGGAGCGGGAGCGGGAGCGGGAGCGGGAGCGGGAGCGGGAGCGGGAGCGGGAGCGGGAGCGGGAGCGGGAGCGGGAGCGGGAGCGGGAGCGGGAGCGGGAGCGGGAGCGGGAGCGGGAGCGGGAGCGGGAGCGGGAGCGGGAGCGGGAGCGGGAGCGGGAGCGGGAGCGGGAGCGGGAGCGGGAGCGGGAGCGGGAGCGGGAGCGGGAGCGGGAGCGGGAGCGGGAGCGGGAGCGGGAGCGGGAGCGGGAGCGGGAGCGGGAGCGGGAGCGGGAGCGTCTGGTTTGGGTTTCTTTATTTTTCTTGTAATATACTCATGACTGTTGAAGCATTCAGGGGGCTAAGTTATAAAAACTCATTAAAGGTAACCGAGTACCTTAAGGCAATGAGTCGCTGGCTGGAGGGCTCAGGTACGTAGTTCCAGATACATCAGAGTTAACTTGAGTAACATACTCCTCAAAGGCAATGATCAACAACATACTTCAGTGCTCACAAGTGGAATTATAAACTTGATGACTTCCAAATTAATCTCTCCTTGTTCAGGACAGGGACATTTCCGGGTGTTTCAGAACAAAAGTGTCCCAGTGGCTTAAGAAAATGACCTTAGTTTACAAAGAAAGCCTAGCTCCCAGAGAGGAAGCCAGACACTTGGGGAACTTGGGGCCACATTTTTTCCCTCTTCTAGTTGGAATCATTTTTAGATGTCGTTTAATGATTTGGCATTTAAGGAGCAAAAAAGTCTCCTCTTCAATAGTAGATCAATCATAGATAAAGAACAAGAAGGAAAGGATATCCACATCTCCTGGGGCTCCCACCCCCAATTTTTGTTATTTTAAGCATGTTGAAGGTAGAGGCAGAACTGAAATTTGAGTCTCCGAGGACCAGCACATTAAACTAACCATAACAGATCTACAGGCTGTTTAAGAGGAAACCCAGGGGCCATGCTCTTCCCATGCTCTTTATGCACAATTCTCATCAATGGTGATGGGAACTTCCCCCCAAGACCCAGGGGAGGATATGACTCTAATTACACCCCTTGATAATTTCCTGCACCGATTCAAGTTTAAAGCCATGAAACCCTTAATCAGTTTTAACGTCAGATTAAAATATCACACTGGAGCCCGATTTCATGTGAGATTATTTACGTCTTCATCGGCACTCTTTGTCAGCTGTCTCGGTTCTCAGGGAGATTTTCTTGGCAATACCAATGGCACCCCTCGCCCACTCCAATACTCTCAGGGGTAATTTACGTAAATGAAACTGTTATTTTAATTACTTGAAAAAACAAAACAAAAAATATTAAGGCTAGATTTCCACATACTATTGGATTACTTTAGCGCTTACTAAATACTGACCTGTGGAGGATTAAAAAATCTGTAAAATAGAAGTTAAAATATACTTTTCACTGAAACCTTACAGATTAAGATTGTTAATACTGTTATTATGAGGCTTCAAACATTCTCTACTGACTGTTGGCAAAAATCCACTCTTTCTTTTTTTTAATTCAGGGTTTAAGGTACAATTTTTTAAACTTTATTATTTTTTTAATTAATAAATATTTTTATTGGGGCTCATACAACTCTTAACAATCCATACACACATCAATTGAGCAAAGCACCCCCATACATTCGTTGCACTTGTCATTCTCAAAATTCACCTTCCACTTGGGTTCCTGGAATCAGCTTGGTTTCCCTTCCCCCCCCTCCCTTCCTCCCCACTCCCTCTTCCCCCTGATCCCTTAATAGTTTATAAATAATTATTATATCTTATCTTACACTTCCCGGCGTCTCACCTCACCCACCTCCCCATTGCCCATCTCCCAGAGAGGAGGTTACACATAGATCTCCGAGATCGGTTCTCCCTTTCTACACCCCCTTCCCTCCTGGTGTCGCCACTCCTACAGCAGGTGTTGAAGGGTTCATCCGTCCTAGATTCCCTGTGTTTCCAGATCCCTACTACACCGCTGTACATCCTCTGGTATAACCAGGTCCGCAAGGTAGAATTGGGGTCATGATAATTGGGAGGGGAGGAAGCGTTCAAGAACCAGAGGAAGGTTTTGAGTTTCATTGTTGCTACACTGAACCCTGAGTGACTCATCTCCTCCCCACTACCCCTCTGGAAGGGATGTCCAGCTGTCTACAGATGGGCATTCGGTCCCCATCATGCACTCCCCCTCATTCACGGTGATGTGATTCTCACCACCACCCCACTTTTGATGTTGGAGACCTGGTCTCCTCTGTCCTTCATGGTCACCTATGTTGGTGTGCTGCTTCCGTGTGGGCTCGGTTGCTTCTGGGCTAGATGGCCGCTTGTTTGCTTTTAAGCCTTTAAGTCCCCAGATGCTACATCTCTCAGTAGCCGGGCACCATCAGCCTTCTTCACCACACTTGCTTATGCACACTTTCATCTTCAGCTATTATGTGAGGAAGGTGATCACACAATGATTGTTTTTTTTCCTTGGTGTCTGCTACATGGTCCATTCAACACCTTGTATTCGCTTAGGCCGTGTGATTCTCCTTTGTGGGCTTTATTGCTTCTGAGCTAGATGGCCGCTTGTTTGCCTTCAAGCCTTTAAGACCCCAGATGCTATATCTTTTTGATAGCTGGGCACCATTAGCTTTCTTCACCACGTTTGCTTACACACACATCTGTCTTCAGTGATCATGTCGGGAAGGTGGGTATCATGCAATGACCGTTTAGCAGGGCGAGGTGCTATTGTATTGGGGGAGTATGCATGAGGAGGCCCAATGTCCATCTGCTACCCTACTACTGAACCTATAAATATATGCACATAGGTCTATTGCCCCCATAATCATAAATATATTTACATATGTACATGTCTGTATTTAGGCTTCTCTGTATGCACTTTGCCTCCTACTCCTGTCTTCCATTTCCTTTCGCTTTCCTCCCATCCCACTACCATGTTCAGCCTTCATTCTGGTTTCAGTAATTCCTCCTAGTTACCTTGCCCTTGGCACTCCCTACCAGTCCGCCCCTCCCCTCCCTCCTCTGGTTTTGAACCACTCACTGTTCCCTTGTCCCTGTGTTGGGCGACACCTCCTCCCTTCCCCTACCTCCCACGCTCTCCTGTCCATCCAGGACCGTTGGTCCCATTATTTTCTTCTCTCATTATTTGTCCAGCCTATCTTGTCTAGGTGGACCTGCTGATATAGTAATATGTGCATACAAATGCAGATGACTTTCACAGTGCCCAAGTGGCACATATGAACATGGCTTTGACAGCAGCAACACCGACACGATGATACTCAAAAAAGCCACTAACATACAAATTTTGCAAGGTAAAAAAAAAAGACAAAATAAAAAGCAAAAATTAAAAAGAAAAAATGCTAGTAGTTCAAGGTCAGTTTGTTGGCCTTTAGGAGTATTTTCTAGATGAAACTTGTGAGGTGCCACGTCCTGGCCCCAACATCCATCCTTTATACTCCCTCGGGGTCCCTTTGCTCTGCTTCCCCTGCTGCTCCATTGCACGCCCCAGTGTTTGCCTCAGTGTGGCGGGGTCAGCTCAGTCACACATTCCCCACTGTATCTCAGGTGCTGTCCCGTGTAGGGCCATATGTTGGTGCAGGATGTCACATCTTGCAGTGTGGCCAGCTGTATGGTCCTCTCTGTGCGATGGGCCCTTCGAGCTGGGCTATTGTCTTTGGGCTTGGTGGGCCCAGGTGTACTCCACTACGTCCTTTCTCTTTCCTTTGTTTCAGCTTCCTTCGGGATTTGGTGTGATGGGTCAGTTCCTTTCCCACTCCAGACAATCTATTTTCGTTTTCTGTGGTATTCCCTTCGAATGTGGGGGTCAGCTTAATTCTGGTTTGGGCCAGCGTGGCGTCCAGCCTCTTTGGGTAGTCCTCTGTACTTTACATTGCCCTCCTTGTTTGGTGTGTCATGGTGGGGTCCATATGCATGTTCCAGTTCTGTGGAGACACAACCAATACTCTCCCCCGGGTGGGTTAGTACCAAGTTCCCCCCCATACCATCCACTCGGATTCTCCCCATCCCGGTTCTCCCTCTCCCTGCCCACTTCTTCTTTATGCTGGGCTCTCATGTACCTCCCTAAGTGTGGCCTGCCCTCCCTCCAACTATCTATGCTTCTCCCCATTTATTGTTGGATAGATGTTTATTCTTCTATTTCTGCCATGCTGATTGTACTTACCTCAGGGGACTCATGTTGTACCTGTCCCTTTGGGTCTGGCTTACCTCGCTTAACATAATTCCTTCTAGCTCTTCCCATGAAATAACGTGTTTCATGTGCTTATCCGTGCTTTTCAGTGCTGCTTAGTACTCCATTGTATGTATGTGCCAAAGTTTACTAATCCAATCATCTATCGATGGAAACTTAGGCTGTTTCCAAGTCTTCACTATTGTGAATTGTGCCGCAATAAACATTGGAGCGCATATGACTGGTTGTGTTTTATTTGCTGCTTCCACCGGGTATATCCCCAGTAGAGCGATGGCTGGGTCATAAGGTAGATCAATTTCCATTTTCTTTAAGTATCGCCAGATTGCTTTCCACAGTGACTGTACAAATCTGCAGGACCACCAGCAGAGGATGAGAGTTCCTACTTCACCACAGCCCCTCCAACACTTGTTGCTCTCTGATTTACTGATCTGGGCTAGCCTCAGGGGTGTTAGGTGGTATCTCATGGTTGTTTTGATTTGCATTTCTCTTATGGCAAGGGACTTCGAGCACTTTCTCATATGCTAATTGGTCATATGGGTCTCCTCTCTAATGAAAGTTCTTCTCAATTCTTTTGCCCACTTCCTTAGGGGTTAACTGTTTTCCTCTTTTTGCAGGTCACGATGGTGTTGTAGATTTTAGTAATGAGCCCTTTGTCTGATGTGTCATTACTAAAAATCTTCTCCCAGTCTGTGGGTTGTCTTGTCACCCGCTTGGCGAAGTCTTTCGAGGTGCACAGGTGTTTTATTCTTATTAGATCCCATTTGTCGATTTCCAGTTCACCTGTGTGTGTACCCTTCCCTGTTGCAGTGAGCCTATGTGCTCCCTGGGCCAGTGCTCTGAGATTAGTCCCAATTCTCTCCTTAATGGTCCTGATGGTTTGGGGTTTGACTTCTAGATCTGTGATCCACCTTGAGTGTATTCTTGTGCATGGGGTGAGGTAAACGTCTTGTTTCATCTTTCTACATGTGGATATCCATTGTTTCCAGCACCACTTATTAAAGATGGCATCTGCTTCCCACTTGATGTTTTTGGGACCCTTGTTGAAGATCAGTTGTCTAAATGCTGATAATTTTACTCCTGGGCTTTCTATTCTTTTCCACTGGTCTGAGTGTCTATCATTGTGCCAGTACCACGCAGTTTTGACCACTGTAGCTGTGTAATAGGCATTAAAATCAGGTAGGGTGAGTCCTCCACTTATGTCCTTCTTCTTGAGGAGTTCTCTGCTAATTCTGGATTTCTTCCATGTCCATATGAAGTTGGTGGTTCAGTTTTTCCAATTCTTTGAAGAAGGTTGATGGTAATTGAATTGGTATAGCATTGAACTTTAGAGTGCTTTAGGAAGAACTGTCATCTTTACTATGTTCAGCCTACCTAACCATGAGCAGGGGAGGGTCATCCATTTGTGAAGGTCACTTTTGGTTTCCTGTAATAGGGTTTTATAATTATGCTTATAAAAGTCTTTAGTATTTTTTGTTAAATATATTCCTAGGTATTTCAGTTTGTTCTTGGCTACTGTGATGGGTACTTCCCTCTTAATCTCCTCTTCCATGGCCCTGTCCGATGTGTATAGAAAACCTACTGACTTTTGTTTATTGATCTTGTATCCTGCTACTCTTCCGTATTCCTCTATCGCTGTAAGTACTCCAACTGTGGAGTTTTGGGGGTCTTCAATGTATAGGATCATGTCATCTGCAAATAGCGATAGTTTCACCTCCTCCTCTCCCAACTGGATCTCTTTGATGTCCTTCCGCTGTCTTATGTTGTTAGCCAGAACCTCCAAAACTATATTGAATAGAAGAGGGGACAGGGGGCATCCTTGTCTTGTACCCTTTTTCAGTGGGATTGTTCTTGTCTTTTCTCCATTGACTATGATGTTGGCTGTTGGTCTTTCATAGATAGCTTGTATGAGCTTGAGAAACTTACCTTCCAATCCTATCTTCATGAGTGTCTTGATTAGGAATGGGTGCTGGATGTTGTCAAATGCTTTTTCTAAATCTATGGATATTATCATGTGGTTTTTATCCCCTTTCTTCTCGATGTGGTGTATGATGTATGTTATTGATGGATTTTCGGATGTTAAACCATCCCTGCATCCCTGGGATGAATCCTACCTGGTCGTGGTGGATGATGTGTTTTATATACCTTTGTGTTCTATTGGTCAATATTTTGTTAAGGATTTTTGCATCTATGTTCATTAGAGATATTGGTCTATAATTATCTATACCTGTGGGGTCTTTGCCCTGTTTGGGTATCAAAGTAATGCTGGCTTTGTAAAATGAGTTTGGGAGCTTGCCGTTCTTTTCTATGTTATGGAATACTTTGTGGAGGATCGGTGTCAGCTGTTCCCTGAATGCTTGGTAAAATTCTGCTGTGTAGCCATCTGGCCCTGGGGCCTTTTTCCTTGGTAGGTTTTTCATGACACTCTCTATTTCTTCCTTCACTATGGGTTTGTTGAGGTTCTTGATCTCTGTCTCAGATAATCTAGGGAGAGATTGTTTTTCTAAATATTTATCCATATCTTCCAGGTTTCTGAATTCATTAGAATACAAACCTTCATTGTACTTTGTGATTATCCTTTTTATCTCATTGGGGTCTGTTTTTATTGCCCCCTTTCTATCCTTGGTAAGTTTTGCCAGAGGGCTGTGAATTTTATTGATTTGTTCATAAAACCAGCTTCTAGTTGCGTTAATTCTTTGCATTGTTCTTTTGTCTTCCCACTGGTTTGTCTCCGCCCTGATTTTTATTACTTCTTTTTTCTTGCTATTGGAGGGGTTGTTCTGTTGACTCTGTTCTAGTTGTTGAAGGTTTTGTGCTAACGTTTGTCATATGCCTTTCTTCTTTTTTCATATAAGCATTCAATGATATCAAGCTACTTCTGATAACTGCCTTTGCAGTGTCCCATAAGTTTTGATACGTTGTACGCTCGTTCTCGTTAGTTTCTAGAAACTTCCTAATATCCTCTCTGATCTGGGCCTGATCCCATTCATGTCGCAGGAGGTCGTTGTTTATTCTCCAATTGGTTGCCCTTGCTTTTCTGAATGCCCTCTTATTAATCTCCAGCTTTATGGCTTGGTGGTCTGAGAAAGACGTCTGGATAATATCTATGTGTTTGAATTTACTCAGGCTGGCCTTGTGTCCCAGCATGTGGTCTATTCTTGAAAAAGATCCATGTGGATTGAAGAAGAATGTGAAACCTTTTACTTTTGGATGAAAGTGCGTAAATATTAGGTGCGTTAATATTCAATATGTTAAGTGCTTCCTGGTTTACTGAACCTTTGAGCATTATGTAGTGTCCCTCTTTGTCTCTTTTTATGTTTTGGATCTTGAGGTCCATTTTGTCTGAGATTAAGATAGCCACTCCTGCCTTCTTGGAGTTACCATTTCTTGGTAAACTTTCTGCCAGCCCTTTATTCTTAGCATATGCTTGTCTGTGCGCTTAAGATGTGTCTCCTGCAGACAGCAGATTGATGGGTTATGTTTTCTAAGCCAGTCCTCCAGCCTCTTTCTTTTAATGTATGAATTGAGCCCATTGTATTCAGAGTAATTATTACTATCTCTGGCTTCATAGTTGCCATACCCTGTTTTGTGTTTTGGGTCTTTACCTATCTCCCTTCATATCAGTGTGCTGCGTTTGAGTGGAGGGTTTCTATCATGTCCTCTTTTCCATCTGAGACCATGTTGTCCTTGTACATGTTGCTGGCATGTTGACTTCTAGATGGAGATGGGCTATATGGTGGTCTCCTGATGGTTCTAGTTGGAGCTTGGTCCTCTGGCCATAGTGAGTCAGCCAGCATGTTCCGCAGGGTCGGGTGCCTTGCAGCATATTCTGTGAGTTTTTCCTTGTCCTGGAAGACCCTTATCTTACCCTCTATCTTAATGGATAACTTGGCAGGGTATTGGGGCTGGGGTGCTGTCCCAGGGGGATATTTCACTCACCAGACTCCTACCATTCAGCTACCTGGACACCAAACCAGCTTTGTTCTGAGGAGCTCTCAGAGTATGTGGGTGCCCCAGTAGGCCATCTGCCTTGCTCTCCTCAAAAATCCACTCTTTCTAAGCATAAAAGTCAAGATAAAAATCTTTAAGTATAAGAGTCGAGATACCAACACACCTATTCAGCCCCATTTTCTTCTCCATCTGAGGCAGTGACAACTTATACTGCTTCCATTTCATTGAATGTTTTTTCCCTGTTGAGCCTCCCATGCAAGTTGCTGGAGTTGTAGTGCCCAAACTACTGCATGACAAAGCCTACCTAAATCCAATCCCCCCCACCCCCACCCCAAACCTTCTTCCTGTCACTAATATTTACTAACTCTATATTCTGGGTATTTCACAATATTAGTATAACAGAACATTTGATATCCTACGCATCTCTCCCCACTGTACTATAAATCATTTCTCCAACCATCGCAATGCTTACCTAAAAAAATGGTTATAGCAGCCTGACAGTTATTTCTCCTTTATATATTCTTCCTTTATTCCACAGCAATAGAAATCTAGCAAGACATGTGACCACTCAGCTAGAGATATTGCACTCCCCAACCTCTGTTCCATGTAGGTGTAACTGTAATGGGGCCCATGAATGGAAAAAAAATGGGCATGATATTCTCTTTATTTGGTCATGTCCTTATGACTTCCTTCACTGCCAATGGGCTGGGCACATAAATGGTGGCAAACCCCCTTTGGCCAAGCTGATTAAGACAAATTCCATGAAACCAAAAGACAAAAATACCATGGAACACAGATTGACTTTGTGTAAAAAGGTCACACTTGGTTCGAGACCTTCCTAATGTCACGACTATTTAATACAGTTCCTCATGTTGTGGTGACACCCCACCCCCAAACAGAAAATTATTTTCGTTTCTACCTCATCACTGTATTTTTGGTACTATTATAAATCAAGCGACCCCTGTGAAAGAGTTATTCGACCCCTAAAGGGGTCAGGACCCACAGGTTGAGAACCACTATTCTAGACTATTGAATGATAGAGAAAGAAACTTACTTTATTTTAGTGTTTGTTTTTGTTAGGGATTTTATGCATGTTTTTTTTTCTTTTTTTTAAACAATTTATTGGGGCTCATACAATTCTTATCACAGTTCATACATATACATACATCAATTGTATAAAGCATATCTGTACAGTCTTTGCCCTAATAATTTTTTTCTCCTCTTCTTTTTTTACATTTTATTAGGGACTCATACAACTCTTATCACAATCCATACATATACATACATCAATTGTATAAAGCACATCCATACATTCCCTGCCCCAATCATTCTCAAGGCATTTGCTCTCCACTTAAGCCCCTTGCATCAGGTCCTCTTTTTTTTCCCCCTCCCTCCCCTTTCCCCCCTCCCTCATGTGCCCTTGGTAATTTATACATCATTATTTTGTCATATCTTGCCCTATCCGGAGTCTCCCTTTCCCCCTTCTCTGCTGTCCCTCTCCCAGGGAAGAGGTCACATGTGGATCCTTGTAATCAGTTCCCCCTTTCCAACCCACTCACACTCCACTCTCCCAGCATCGTCCCTCACACCCTCGGTCCTGAAGGTATCATCCACCCTGGATTCCCTGTACCTCCAGCCCTCATATGTACCAGTGTACAGCCTCTGCCCTATCCAGCCCTGCAAGGTAGAATTCGGATCATGGTAGTTGGGGGGAGGAAGCATCCAGGATATGGGGGAAAGCTGTGTTCTTCATCGGTACTACCTCGCACCCTAATTAACCCATCTCCTCTCCTAAACCCCTCTATGAGGGGATCTCCATTGGCTGACACTTGGGCCTTGGGTCTCCACTCTGCACTTCCCCCTTCATTTAATATGGTATATATATATACATATATACATATACACACATATACACATACATAGACACACATATCTTTTTTTTTTTTTTGCATGATGCCTTATACCTGGTCCCTTGGCACCTCGTGATCGCACTGGCCGGTGTGCTTCTTCCATGTGGGCTTTTTTGCTTCTGAGCTAGATGGCCGCTTGTTCACCTTCAAGCCTTTAAGATCCCAGACACTATCTCTTTTGATAGCTGGGCACCATCAGCTTTCTTCACCACATTTCCTTATGCACCCATTTGTCTTCAGCGATCCTATCATGGAGGTGTGCAGTCAATGATATGTTTTTTTGTTCTTTGATGCCTGGTAACTGATCCCTTCGGGACCGCTCGATCCCACAGGCTGGTGTGTTCTTCCATGTGGACTTTGTCGCTTCTGAGCTAGATGGCCGCTTGTTTATCTTCAAGCCTTTAAGACCCCAGTCACTATCTCTTTTGATAGCCGGGCACCATCAGCTTTCTTCACCACATTTACTTGTTCGCCCACTTTGGCTCCAGCCGTTGTGTCGGGAGAGTGAGCATCATAGAGTTCCAATTTAATAAAAGAAGGTATTCATGCATTGAGGGAGTGTTTGAGTAGAGGCCCAAGGTCCTTCCGCCACCTTAATACTTGACCTATAAATATAGACACATAGATCTATTTCCCCATCCTCCTATATATATTTGCATGTACATGTCTTTTTCTAGACCTCCATGAATGCCCTTTGACTCCTAGCTCTTTCCTCCATCTCCCTTGACTTTCCTCCTGCCCTACTACCATGCTTTGTCGCCACCTGGGCTAGAGTATACCTCTTCTCTAAGCAACCTTATCCTTGATCATTTCCCAACAGGCCTGCCACTCCCCCTTCTCTACCATTTGGGGTCCCATGTTTTTCCCTTGTCCCTGAGTTTGTTAACACCACTTCCTTACCCCCTCTACCCCCCCACCCCAAGTCCCCCCGGAACTGTCGGTCCTGTTGTTTTTCCTCCAGATAGTTCATCCAGCCTGTCCTATTCAGACAGACCTGTGGAGACACTAACATGCACGAAAACAAGACAGTATGCAACCAGTATGCAACCAGACAACAAAACAACAAAAACAAACCACTGATAAAGAACAGAATAAAACAGTTCACAAGAGAAAAGCTTGTAGTTAGTTCAGGGATAATTTGCTGGCCCTTAGGAGCGTTTTCCAGTCCAGTGTGTTGGGGCACCATACCCTGGCCCCAAAGTCCACTTTCAGCATACCCTGGGGACCTTGCCACTCCATTCCCTTGCTGTTCCGCTGCACTCCCCCAGTGATTTGCCTCGGTGTGGTGGGATCAGGTCAGGTGCAATTCCCACACTGTGTCTCCGGTGCAGTCCCCTGTATCGCCCTTAGTCACTGATTGGCATCATTTCTCATAGTGGGGCCAGCCATGTTGTTCTCTCTGTGGACTGGCTGCTCTACTCAGCAACATCATCATCACGGCCTGGTGGGCCAGGCTGTGCTCCACTCTCTCCTCCTGCCCCTTCATCTTCTCCCGTGTGCTCTGATCAGATATGTTCATATCCCGGAGCTGCAGAGTCAATGTCGTCCTTTGGAACAAATTCTTTTCGGGGGAGGGGCAGGAACCCACTTAATTTATGGTGCTGGGGCCAGCCTCCCAGACCTCTCCACTGGTTCCCTACTCCACGCAGGGATATTGCATTCACACCCTGCGACATTGGGTTGAAGTCTGGTCCCACTTTCCCTGTGGAGATATAAACAATACCCTCTCCTTGGGTGGATTAATGCCCCATGACCCCACTACCCTTTTCTTCCTTGTATTCATCTTTTTGTTTTCCTTTCCCCACCTCCTCCACCATTGTCTACCATGTACATCCCTGGTTTTGGTCTGGTCTCTTCCATACTACACAGTCTTCACCCCTAAAATGTTTGTATACAGTAGCTTTTTTCCCTATGCCACTGTAACCTTTACCTAACTAATATAGTACTAAGAGGGTTTTTTTAAAGGCAACTCACAGAAAGATGAATCTTACAAATGACACATGTCTAACACACTATCAAATATAATGAAGGAAACACATATAGTAGAAGACAAATAGATCACTCAGACATGCTAAAAATAAGACATGAATATACATCAAATGACTAAAAAGATTAGGAACAATTGGGGGCTACAATACAACAAAAAATTAGTAATTGCTAAAATTATAGAAAACTGTAATAGTTCAATAGAAAATCAAGTAACCCAGTTTAATAAAATGAGCAAAAGGCATGAACAGACAGTTCACAAAGATGACAACCAAATAGCTAACATCTTTGAGATGGAAATCAAAACATTGATGAGATAACACCTTACATCATTAATGACAGACAATTAAAACACATGTGCTCACACACACAGAAAATAACAAATGCTGACATATTGGAATCCTCATATACTGTTGATGGAACTGTACGTGCGTACAACTACTGTGGAAAATGGTTTAGTGCTACCTCAAACAACTGCAATAGAAACTCTGTGTGGCCCGACAGACAGTCTCTCTGCTCACTGTATCTTCTAAAGAAGTAAGACTCATAGCATGAGTAGACATACACACACTCGTGTTCATCACAGAACTCTTCAGAACGGTAGGAGAATGGGGTTGTATAAGTGCCCGTTGTGGAGGCATGGATGGAGAAACCTTCGTTTGTGCTCACAGTGGGATAATATGCGTTGCTGGCACACCGTGGTGAGCAAGGACACATCTATGAAGTGCTTCGTGGTGTAGATCAACCCAGAGACCATTCAGCTGAGTGAAATTAGTCAGTAACAAAAAGATAAATACTTCATGAGGTCACGGTTACCAAGGAATAAAGAACAAGGCAAAGATTTTCATAATGAAGGGAACAGACTCTGGAGGTGACCAAGTTGCAGAATAGAAGGGAGGAAAGGGGAAGCAATATGCTAAAGGTGGGCCGTTATTAACTTGGGTTAAAAGGATAGTAAAGCTCAGAGAGGGAAGAGACATCCAAGGAAGGGGTGGATTGGGTAAGCGATGTGTGTGGGGGTGGGGTGGGATTGATAAGTAGCTGAGAAAGTTAGAAACTGATGATCAAACATATAGGACCCCTGAGAAGAGGGAAGAAGATGGTGTCAGTTAGATTCACCTGACCGTTGCTCCAGCTGCCAGACCAGAAAATTGGGGGATAAGATGAAGCAGACTGGGAGGCAGAGTCCTGAAATTAGAATCAGGGTACTAGGGTTTGTCCCGAACCCTGTTTGGTCTTTATTTCCACTCACAAAGTGAACAGAGAATGCACTAAATTGCTCCAGGTTCAGCGTGCTGGGCTCGTGGGCTTCACCTGAGCAGCTACCAATGCCTTAGTTTGGCAGTGAGTTGTGATTTCCTCAAGCTGATGCCCTAAAGGGGACATAAGACTAGACAAGAGAGGAACCTCTGAAAGCCAGTCACGGGACCTCATGCCAGAGTTCCCTGATCTGTTAGCTGCCTTGAGCTCATAGCCTGGGGATCTGGTCAGCGGGTAATCATAGATTTGGAGCAACTAAAAAGATGTAAAGAAATTAACCTGAGTCAGGTCACCTGAGTGGCAGAAAATAATCAGATAGTCATAGTGTAGGGTGTGAATTCAGTTCCAGTTGGCAGAGAAAAAAAACACCTCTCTGACAAGCTGGATCTCCCCTTCTGGTGTCAGCATGTGAGCCCCCAAATCAGGGAATCCCATAAGCCCATTATAAAAAAGAGAGAAAAAATATTTTCTCAGTAAAAACTACAAATACCAGGCTCATTGTTTAACTCTAAGACAACAGGTAGAACAAGTCCTTTAACATAAATTAGCATAATAAGGAAGTAGGTGCTAAGGAGTGCCAGAAGTTAGCTACAGAGCCCAGAGGCTATCAACATAACTAAGATCCCTTGGAGCAAGTCTCAGTTTCAGAATAAATTCAATTCCAGCTAGCCAGGGTGGGGTGGGGGTGAAGGGTAAGGGACAAAAACATCTGAGATATTAGGGCATCAGCAGTCCTGGGATGAGCTAGGGCAACAAGCCCAGCGGAGGGGAACTACTGTCTGCTTTCAGTGATCCTACACACAGCTGGGAAGATCCTGCCTGTCCTGGGTCTCTACATGGGGCTGAGGGAACACAGCCCACACACACTGCTACAGTGCTGCATACAGCACAAGGCAGCTACACCAGTGAATTCCAGCACGGAACACGGCTGTGAGAACCCCTGCCTGGCCTCTGCTGTGATCTTGCATTTCAGGGTAATTCCACCCAGCATCTGTGGAACCCTACACCAAGCAGGGAACTTCACCCCACTACCTTGAGGCAGGATTGGAACTCCTCCAGCCCCACCGTCAGGGACCAAGTCTCAGTTATCTCCTTACTTACTGCTCTTTTTCTTCTCTCTTTCTTCTCTCTCCCTTCTATCTTTCCCAGCACAGTTGGCCTCAATGGGCATAGTTTTGTTTTGTTATTTTCTCTTTTTCGTTCTTCCTTCTTTTTCTCTCTTTTTCCTCTTCTCTCTCTCTTTCCTTTTATACACCACTGCTGGTTTCCAATACCACTATCCTCTGTATAAAGAAACAACCCAAATAGCTGTGGGTACTCCAGCCTGCCCTCTTTGGGAGCACTTCACACCACACATGGCAGCTGTGAGAACCCACTACAGTATTCCATGCTGCTGAGGAAACCTCAGTCTAGCCTCTGTGGTGATCTTGCCAACTAGGGCAATGCCACCCAGCACCGGTGGGACCCTGCACTAAAAGGACACACCAACCTGCCACCTTGGGGCAGGGTTTAAACCCCTACACCCCCACTTTGAGGCTATCAGGGATCAGCTATCTGTTTACTCTTTGTTTATTCCCCTCTCTTTCTTCTATTTTACCCCCACAGTCAATCTTACCAAGCATAGTTGTGTTTTCCCCTTCTTTCTTTTCATTTTCTTTCTTTCTTCTTCTCTCATTTTTCTCTTCTTTCTTTCTTCTTTTCTGTTTCACTCCTCTCCCCCTCTTTCTTTCCACATGCCATTGCTGGTTTACAGCTCCCTACCTTCTGCTTAGGGAAACTCCACCCACCCAGTAGGGAGAGCTCTAGCCTGCCTATGTGACAGTGCTACACATGGCATGGTATGGGCACAGCTATCTCATTATATATCTTTGATGTTCTCTTTTTTCTTTCTTTTCTTCTTCTTTCACTTTTTATGCTTTCTCCCTTCTTTTATCTCTTCTTTCTTCCCTGCCACAGACTCAGCAGATTCAGTTTTCCTGTTTGGTTGTTTTCTTTTTTGACAGCTTTTACTTTTGCTTTGTCTTTGCATTTTTCTGAGTGTGTGTTAGTGTTCTTTTTATTTTTGATCTTGTCTTTTTTCCTTCTTTCTATATTTTTCTTCTCTTCTCCCTCTTTTTCCTTTCACAAGCCACTACTGGCCTAAAGACCACTCCTCTCTGCCTGCGGCAACTCTAACAGACAAGCTGGGGGAGCTCTCTCATGCACTTGTTAGTTTTACATACAACTAGGGAAATCATGCCCATACTCCAGCATACCCCAAGTGGATGGGGCCTCTCCCCTTCAAATGGCTGGGGGAACTCCAGTCTACACCCCAAGGCTCTACAAGGGGGAACTCCTACCACTGTCTTTGGTTTTCCATGCTGCCTTAATAATCTTCCCAAACTTCATTGCAGTCTCTCCAACGAGGGTAATTCTGCTTGCCATCTATGGTGCTCTACACCAAAGAGAGTACACCTACATGCCCTCGTGGCACTTAAACTGCAGAGGAGAACACAACATCCCACCCAAGGTGTTCTTTGAGAAACACCACTACAGCTTACTGAAAGATCAGCCTGTGAAACGACACCCTCGTGGGCCCACAACCACCCAAACAGCAGTCCACAAGAGGACTATCCAACTATCCATTACAAATAATGGAATACTGGTTGGCTAGGTGAAGCGTGAAAATACAGGAAGATACTGTGGTAGCATGACCCCCTAGTGCAGCTACGTGCAAGTAGTTAGTAGAAGCACTCATATGAGTTCCCCAAGAGAGAGCCCAGTACTGTTCAACTCTGGAAAATGGCAGCGGGCTTCTCTAAAACAATACTTAAACAGCAACCAGCCTCAACAAAAAATCAGGAGAAACAAAATACAATGCTAGAAGAAGGCACAAACCTAACGACATGCATAGACGAAGCAAACATTGAAGTGCCACAGAAAAAAAATTTCAGAATGCTGCTTGAAGTCATAGGGGATATGAAGGAAGCAACACCGAAAAAGGATAAAATGATAGAGGAGATAAAGACAACACACCAAAGGCAAATAAATGACTAAAGGGATGAAATAACAAAATCCAGTAGCAAATTAAAAGACTTTGCCAACAGACTTGAGGAGGCAGAGAATTTCAACAGTGACCTGGAGGATAACCAAGCAGAAATCAACAAACAGTAAAAGCATTTTAAAAAGACAATAGGAGAAGCTGAAGGAAACCTGAGAGCAATGTATGATTGTATGAAGAGGTCACTATTAGAATAATTGGACTACCAGAACAAGACACTGAAAAGAAGTCAACAGAGAAAATAATGAGGGAATTCTTAGAGAAAACCTTCCCAAACTTAATAAATGAAAATAAGGCAATCATTCAGGATGCTAGAAGAACACGAGCCAGACTGAATCCCAAGAATAACTCACCAAGAGACATAATAGTTAAATTATCCAACTATGAGGAAAAGGAGAAAATCATATGAGCAGCTAGGGAAAAACAAATAGTTACTTATAAAGGTAACCATATAAGAATATGTTCAGACCTATCAGCAGACACAATGAAGAGGGTTTGAGTAACAAATTCCAATAATTGAAGGAAAATAACGCAAACCCACGAATACTATACCCAGACAAATTATCTATTAAGATAGATGGAGAATTAAGACTTCCAAGACAAGGAAATACTCAAATAATATAAAAAGAAACTCAGCCCTACAAAAGACCCTTGCTGACCCACTATGGGCAGATCAACACTCACCGAGCACAAAAAAGAGATCATCACATAGAACAACTCCACCCAGAAGGTGACAAAGAGAAAACATCTCCCAAGATAGCATTAGCTCAATAGTGGAAAGAAGGTAAGAATGAATCCCCCACATGGGCACACACACAACACAAACTGATAAGATAAGTAGGTAGGAAAACTCCCAACACAAAAGGTACAAAATGACATCACAGAGTCCACAGATGGATTTAATAACACTGAATATCAATGGACTGAACTCAGGCATTAAAAGTCAGAGGCTTCCTGAGTGTCTCAGAAAACACAACCCATCAATCTGCTGCCTGCAGGAGACACATCTCAAGCTTGAAGACAAAAACAGGTTGAGAAATAAAGGCTGGAGAAAAATATACCATGAAAATGGCAATGTAAAAAATCAGGGGTAGCAAACCATAACAAGATACAAGGAGGGGGCACTATATAATGCTCAATGGAATGGTAGACCAAGAACCAATGAGCATAATAAATATATATACATATACGCCCAAAAAGAGACCCACAAAATTCATGAATCAAAACTCCAAAAGATGAAAAAAAGAAATCACATGCTCAACAAGTATAGTAGGTGACTTTAATACACCACTCTAAGAAAAAGACAGATCACAGGGAAAGAAACATAGGAGTCTACAAATCTAAACAGCACAATTGGACGACTTGACCTAATAGATATTTTCAGTTTTCCACCCAAATGCAAAAGGTTCACATTCTTTTCAAGCCCACATGGCACATACTCAAAGATAGACCACATGCTGAGACACATGTTGAAACAGAGTGAATTAAAACACACAGAGATTATAAAGACATCTCTCTCCAACCACTGTGCCATAAAGCTGAAAATCAACAGAAGTAAGATGAAGAAAACAAGGGTAAACAATTGTAGGATGAACAATACTCTTGCAAAAGTAGTGGGTAGTGGCCCAGACCAGAGATGAAATCAGGAAGTTTCTAGAAACCAATGAGAAGGAAAATGCAATGTATCAAAACCTTTGGGACACAGCATAGGCATTTATCAGAGAAAGGCGTATAGCATTACATGCCCACATGAAAAAAGAAGAGACTTATTGTTAATGTGCTGGCAGAAAACTTACACCAATTAGAGCAGAGTCAACAGAACAATAATACTAACTTCAAAAGGAAAGAAATAATAAAGATCAGAGCCGAGATACAGCAGAAGGAAAACAAAACAAAAAAAACTATGGAAAAATTAATGCAGCTAAAATTTGTTCTTCGAAATGAGTAACAGAATTGATAGACTGCTTGCAAACATAACCAAAGAAAGGGAGGAACAAATTTCAATAGCAGGGATGAGGGATGAAACAGGGGATATTAGTACTCTACCGAATTCAAAAACTTGGGAGAAATGGACAAACACTTGTAAAAACAATCCCTCCCTAGACTATCCCAGATGGACCTGAAGAACCACAACAGACCCATAGCAATAGAAGAAATAGATGAAGTTATCAAGGTGTTATCAACAAAAAAATTCCCCAGGCCAGATGGCTTCACAGGAGGATTCTACCAAGCATTCAGGGGAAAACTGCCAACAATCCTACACAAACTCTTCCGGAATATAAAAAATAGATGGAAAACTCCCAAACTCTTTCTATGAAGCTAGTATAACTCTGATATATAAAGCGCGCAAGGGTCCCATAAGAATTGAGAACTACAGACAAATATCCATAATGAATATCGATGCAAAAATTCTTAACAAAATACTGGCCAATGAAATACAAAAACATATAAAACAAATAATTCACCATGACCAAGTGTGATTCATAATAGGGATGCAGTGATGAGTCAACATACAAAATATCATTAGTATTATTCACCACACTGACAGGAAGAATTGTAAGAATCACATGATAATATTGATAGATGCAGAACAAGTATTAGATAACATCCAACACCCATTCCTGTTTAAGACACTCAAGATGATAGGAATAGAAGGAATATTCCCCACTATTATACAAGCTATATATGAAAAACCAACAGCCAACATTGTAATCAATGGAGAAAGATAAAAGCAATTCCACTGAAAAAGGGATCACATAAGGATGCATCTTGTCCCCACTATTTAACAGCGTACTGGAGGTCCTAGCAAACAACATAAGACAAAGAAAAGATATCAAATGTATTCATCTGGAGAAGGAAGAGGGAAAACTATCATTATTCACAGGCAATATGATTTTATACATTGAAAATTCCAGAAACTCCACAAGTGGAGTGCTGGAAGCGATAGAGGAATATGGCAGAGTGGCACAATACAAGATCAACAAACAGAAGTCTATCAGACTGCTACACATCAGACAAGACCACAGAAGAGACAATTAAAAAGGTAGTACCCTTTACAATAGTCAAATTGAAATATCTAGGGATATATCTGACTAAAAATCCAAAAGATTTGTACAAGGAAAACTACAGAGCATATTACAAGAAACCAAGAGTGACCTCAAAAAATGGAAGACTATCTCATGCTCATGGATTGGAAGACTCAATATAGTAAAGATGTCAGTTCTGCACAAGGCACTATTTATGTTTTATGCTATCCCAATACAAATACCATCATCCTTCTTCAATGAATTGGAAAAACTGATTACCAACTTCATATTGAGAAGAAAGAAATCCAGAATTAGCAGAGAACTCCTCAAGAGGAAGGACACAGTGGGAGGGATTGCTCTACCTGAATTTAGCATGTATTATATGGCCACAGTGGTAAAAACTGTGATACTGGCATAATGATACATATTCAGACTAATGGAAAAGAGCTGAAGACCCAGAATTAAAACATCAGCATAAAGGTAACTGATTTTTGATAAGGGCCCCCAAAACATCAAATGGGAAGTGTATGTCCTCTTCAATAAGTGGTGCTGGAAAAAATGGATATCTACTTGCAGAAAAATGAGACAAGACCCTTACCTCCATGCACAAGAATAAACTCAAAGTGAATCTCAGACCTTGAGGTAAAACCTCAAACAATTAGGGTCATAAATGAGGGAATTGGGACAAAACTGAGAACCGTGGCACAGGGAATACATAGGCTATCAGAAATAGGGAAGGATACAAATGCAGAGTCACAAATTGTCAAATGGGTGTATTGAAGATAAATCACCTGTACACATCGAAAGAATTCACCAAGAGAGTAATAAGAGAGCCCACAGACTGGGAAAACATCTTTAGCAATGACACATCAGACAAAGACCTTATTACTAAAATCTACAATGCTTTGCAAGCTTATGATCAGAGAAAAACTAACTTCCCACTGAGAAGGTGGGCAAAGGACCTGAACAGAAATTTCATGGGGGAAGAAATCCAAATGGTCAATAAACATGAGAAAATATTCCGGATCATTAGCCATAAGAGAAAAGCAAATTAAAACAACTATGAGATACCATCTAACACCCTGAAAGATAGCCCAATTCAGAAAATCAAAAAGTAACAAGTGTTGGAGGTGCTGTGGGGAGATAGGAACCCCTGTCCACTGCTGGTCGACCTGTAGGTATGTACAGTCACTATGGAAATTGCATTGGTGATTTCTAAAACAGATGGAAATTGAATTACCATATGGTCCAGCAATCCCCCTACTGGGAATATACCCAGAAGAGGCAAGAAACAAACCACAGCCAGGCACCTGTGCTCCAATGTTCATTGTGGCACAGTTCATATTGCAAGGAGTTGGAAACCCCAATTTGCATCAACAGACAAATGGTACATACATGCAATCAAGTACTACGCTTCCCTAAAATGCAGCAATGAAGCACATTGCTGCATGGGAAGAATAGGAGGAAGTGATGTTAAGTGAAGTAAGTCAAGCACAAAAGAACAAGTACCACATGAGTCCACTGAAGTAAGCTTAAAAAAAAAAGAATGTGCATAGGGGAAAAGCTACTATGTACATACATTCCTGAGGTGAGGTCTAGCAACTATGACAGGGGCCAAACCCAATCCAGGGATACATAGAGCAGCCAACTAAATAAGAGGGGGAAAGAAAGAACAAAAAAAACCCAAAACACATGGGTGGTGGGGGAGCAGGGCACTAATCCACCCAAGGGGAGGGTATCATTTATATCTCCACAAGAGAGAGAGAGAGAGAGAGAGATCAGGCTACAATCCTATGTGCCAAGACGTGAATACAACATGCTGGTATGTACCAGGGAACTGATAGAGAGTTCTGCAGGGCCGACCCCAATCCCAACTTTGCGGACACCCTTCTCCACCTCTGAATAATGCAGTTCAGAGGATAGCAATGGGGCTACAGCATGGGGAGAAGAACACATTGGATTAGAGAGCATGGGAGAAATGAAAAGGGATGGAGAGGGAGGAGAGGACATCCAACCCACCAAGCCCCAAGGACGATATTCCTCCTGGGAACAGACAATGCACGGGGAAGTCCGTAGGTCGGCCCCACGTGGGACATGGCATCTCGAACTGCACCATGACTCTGCAGGGGACAGCACTGGAGACACGGTGCAGGAATAGTGCACACTCTGGCTCCATCACACTGGGGTGAGGCACTGAGGGCATGCAGCAGAGCAGCAGGGGGAGCAGACTATGAACCCCCAAGGAAATACCGAAAATAGGCTTGGGAGACAGAGTGTGGCACCCCATCAGACTCACCTGGAAAACACTCATAAAGGCCAAGAAACAGACCTTGAACTATTTACAGACCTTTCCATTTTTATCAGTGGCTTTCTTTTTGTTATTGTTATTTTGTGTTTGTTTTTTGCATTTATTATTTTGTTGGTTTTGACTTCCTTTGTTGTTTTATCTGGCTTTGCCTGGTTTTTGCACTTATTAATGTATCTGCATGCCTATCCACATAAGAGGCGGGATAAATAATTCGGAGATGAAAAGAACGGGACCAATGATTCTGGAGGATATGGGAGAAGGGGAGAGGGGAGGAAGGCCGTAGGATGCCTAGTGGGGCTCAATCAAGGACAATGTAGCAGTCAGGAATTATTAAACCTGAATGAAGGCCAAACATGATTGTGAGACAAGATGGAAGTAAAAAGGAAATAGAGGAAAGAACCAGGAGGCAAAGAACATTTATAGAGGCCAAAATACAGGCATGTACATATGAAAAAATATACATAATGAGAGGGGATTAGAACTATGTATTCATAATCTGTATGTTAAGAATTAAGGTTGCAAATGGACATTGGGCCTCGACTCAAGTACTCCCTTAACACAAGAACACGTTTCTCTAACAATCTGGCATTCTGTGATGCTCACCTTCCCGACATGATCGCTGAAGACCAAATGGGTGCATAGGCAAATGTGGTAAAGAAAGTTGATGGTGTCAGGCTATCAAAAGGTATACTGTCTGGTGTCTTAAAAGCTTGAAGATAAACAAGCAGCCATCTATCTCAGAAGCAACAAACCCCACATGGAAGAAGCACACCAGCCTGTGTGATCATGAGGTGCCGATGTGATCAGGTATCAGGCATCAAAGACCCAGAATAAAACCATACACAAGGTGAATTTGGTGGGGTGGGGCATGGCGAGGAGACCCAATGCCCATCTACAGACAATTGGATATCCCCTCACAGAGGGGTCACAGGGAAGAGTGAGCCAGTCAGGGTGCAGTATAGCACTGATGAAACACAGAACTTTCCTCTAGTTCTTTGGTGCTTCCTTCACCCCACTATCATGACCTCAATTCTACCTTACAAATTGGATTAGATCAGAGCATTCACACTACCACAGACAAGAGCATGAAACACAGGGAATCCAGGATAGATAAACACCTCTGGGCCAACAAGAAGAGTAGAGGTACCAGGAGGATGGGGCGGGGTAGGGGAAGAAAGGGGGAACTGTTCACAAGGATCAATCTAGAACCCCTTCCCAGGGACATGAATAATGGAAAAGTGTGTGAGGGGCGACAGAGGACAATATAAGATATGGAAAAAATAATCTATAACTTTTCAAGTGTTCATCAAGGAGGGTGGGGTGAGGAGGGAGGGGGAAATGGGGAACTGATATCAGGGGCTCGAGTGGGAAGAGAATGCTTTACAAATGATGATGGTGGAATATGTGCAAATGTTCTTAACACATTAGAGGAATGTATGGTTTGTGACAAGAGATGTAAGAGCCCCAGTACAAGTATTTAAATATATAAATATATATGACTCCCGCCTAACCTACAATAAGAATATATTAAAAAGAAAACATGTCTCTAAACTATAACGACCATTTACAGATCAATAAGAAACAAACAAGTAAATAGAAAATAATTTCAAAAGAACATGAAAAATGCATTAAAAGAGATCATTTAAAAGGCACATCAAAAGGTACCATTCACTAGTTTTCCAAGAAATGCATATTGAAAACACACAAAAAATGATATACCACCAGAATAGTTTAAGGGAAAAGACAGGTGTTGAGGAGGGGTGGGACAACTCTAAGTCTCATATATCACTAATGGGAGAGTAAGTCACCATAACGACAGATATTGATTGCACAAACTCTCTGACTCAACAATTCTACTTCTGGGTGTTACTAAAAAGGCTCTAAGACTATTTATAGTGTTGTTCTTAGAGTTCCAGTCTCTAAGAACTCTATAGCTCAAAGGTTCACCGTAAAATGAGGTTGTAAATTGTGAAACATGTATATGATGAAATCCTATAAAATGATGAAAAGTCATAATACATCGCTATTCACAATACCTTGCTACATCTCATACACAAAAGTTTGAGACAAAGGGAATATATATACTATATATGATATGGTGTTACAAGTCACTTTATTCTTGGAGGTCAGAGTGACCAGAGGTCACCATGAAGCAGCTTCTGGAATTCAGGTAGTAGTTGGTTTTTTGCTTTGTTTTTAATTTTTAACTTGGTACTTATTACTTAAGGTATTCGCTTTAGAAACATTCTTTGAGATGTAGGTTTTAATTTCTGCACTTTTACTCACACAAACCCGTTACTGTAAAGTTGATTTGGACACATCGTGACTCTATAGGAATGAGTAGAACTGCCTCTTTGGATTTCCAAGGTTGTAAATCTTTAACAGGAGTAGCAAGTCTCATTTTCCTCCCTTAGCGTAGATGGTGGTTCTGAACACCTGAACTAGTTAGCAGTCCAAGGTGTCAAGCACTATGCCATAAAGACTCCTCACAATTGGGACAGAGTAAAACCACCCCCACAGGGCTTCCAACCCTATAAATCTTAACAAAAGCAGATTGCAACTTGTTTCCCCTACAGAGAGGCTGGTGGGTTCAAAGCAGCAGTATGCTTAGCCCCTGTACCACCAGAGTTCCTTTTAGTATGCTTATTATGCTTTACAAAGGAACTTAAGCAAGGGAGGGGAAAGGCTGTAAATCATTACAGGAGCAGAAAGTCTTATCTTTCTCCCAGGAAGTGAGCGACTGGTGCTTTCCAACTGCTGATCTTGCAGTTAACAGTTCAATTCATAACCCAGTACAATCCCAGGTCTCCTCTAAAGGGAGCAGGGAAAGGAAAATCACTGCCATCAAGTCCATACTGACTGATAGCGACCTCTGTGGGTTCTGAGACTGTAACTGTTAACCGGAGCAGAAAGTCCAGGTTTTCTCTCTCAGAGATGCTGGTGTTTGAACTGGCAACCGTGAGGATCACAGCCCTCCACCAAAGGAAGTGGAAGAGGTTGAAAAATGAATCACTTAACACTAATCAACATCAATGGAAATCTACTTTTCTAATTCTGTAGTAACTCTGGTGGGTTTTTCTATTGATAAGATTGATGATTGAAAGACCTTATAAAATTAATAAAACTGAAAAATGTTTATCTCTGTCATCATCAAGTTCTGTTAGATTCATAGATCATGCTGTAACATGTGTGCATAATTACCGTTAAGCAATTACTTGTTTAACAAATTCTGACTGTGAGGCATTGTGCTAAATCCTGGAAATAAAGTTAAGACCCTATGTGGTGCCTGATGCCTAGGAAAGTCATTTATCATACCATGCCTGTAGAGTGATGTACAACACAGGAGCTACAGGCACGGCCATACAATGGAGATACCCTGAATAACTGATTTCATTGAGGCTCAGCTTAATTGTTATATTATCTCTTTTCACGCAATTTTCTTAAGTAGAAATTGTCTTTTTTTTAAATCGCTGAGGAACATGTATTCATAATATTTTCATTTTAGGTGGAATTGTTATTACACAGAAATAACTTCTGGCATATTTTTCGTTCTGGTGGTTGAATAGAATTAGCCTGAATTTAGACAAAAGAGAAAGCCAATTTCAGGAAGGTAACTAGATTATAGACAATATTACAATAGCTGTGGAAATGTGCGTCAAAATGGACAGGACATTATGAGAGAAAAAAGTGTATATAGAAAGGATAAACTTTAATGCTGAATTGATAAATATTACTGAGAAACAAAGTGTTCAGTGAACATGTGGAACTTATCAACTTTAAACAAAATTTTGGCATTTGATATTAAAAAGACTGAATTAAAGATTTGCTGTGTGATTGTCTAAAGTAAAATTATTTCTGCTCCTGAATTCATTTGGATGTAAATTGTGCAAATTTAAATTGTGTAAATTGTGCAGTTGTATTTCACTGGGGAAAATATGATTTTTTTTCTTTCTTAACTTTTGATTAGAGAAAATATCAAACATATACTTGAGTAAAGAGAATTCAAGTAGTATAATAACCTCTGTATATCCATGACCTAGCTTTAAAATTACCAATGTGGGATCAATATTTTTTCATCTATTAGCTCCACCTACTTCCTTATATCCTTCTCTGATCATTCTGCAATAATCTCAAGTACCATACCCTTTTATCTGCAAATATGTCAATGTACATATAAAAGATATGTATCTTTAAAAAATAATCACACCAAAAACAAAGTGAACGAGAAGCTTTTAATGTCATCAATATGTTCTAAGAGCTGTTGCCATGGGCAGGGGAAGCCTGCCCCTAGCTGTACCAATAAGGGCTGATAGAAATTCTAAGACTATATGTACTTGATGGAACTGTGAATTGCAAC
Organism: Tenrec ecaudatus; assembly: GCF_050624435.1. Taxonomy (NCBI): domain Eukaryota; kingdom Metazoa; phylum Chordata; class Mammalia; order Afrosoricida; family Tenrecidae; genus Tenrec; species Tenrec ecaudatus. The sequence continues at coordinate 109,940,673 of NC_134535.1, forward strand.
TGGTAGTCTTGAGTATAAACTAGATATAACTTCTGGACTACCAAAGGTCTGTGAGGGAGTTACAGATTAGTCAGTAAGTCCAGGTAAAGTCAAGGAAGGAAAAAAATAAAACAAGGACATGAAACTTAATGTAGAAAATGGCAAAAAATAAACCAGTTCACATAAACATAAAAGAGATTCTTCTGGAAGCATTCCTTATGAAATTCTAACAAATTATATTTGAATATAGTTTTATTCTTTTGTTAATTTTAGAAAGTCAAATCCAACTTACTGACTTCTATATTTTATGTCTAAGTCAATTTCACATTATGGTTCCTTTTATACATATGAAATGTTCATCTTCATGAAACCATGTATTTTAATATAAAAATGTTTTAAAATATGTTCCTGATTTTTTTCTTCTTGGAATTTTGTGATTTACACTACATTATCTGACACTTAAAAACTATAATTTGGTATCTGTAAACATGAACTAAATTCCCATCTCAATAATTAGCTCCAGCAAGACCACCCTTTTAAGAATAAAAGCAACAGAGCTGTGATTCATTTGTGAAACTTCAGCATTATCTTTTGGTGCTCTATCTTGTGGTTAAACTGAATTTATCAACTATTTATTCAACAACTTGTGGGTTGTTGAATAAATAAGTAAGTAGAGGTTAAGATGATTATAACAAAAGTCATTAATAGAGAAAATTGTCATCCAGATGGCAGATGATTAAAATAGTAAAACAGGGCCAGATAAGGACCCCAAAAGATATGCAAATAAAACATTGCAAAACAACACAGTGGAAATAGAATTCTGACATCAAGACCAAGATGGGGGAAACTTGGAGCTGGACCTTGACACCTAAGCAACTTTTTTACAGGTGGAAGTGGGCAAGGATGATAGAAAAAGCAGAACAGCTAGTATTAATTCCTCAGCCCATTCAATACACACTTATTCAACCAGGAATGGCACTGCTACGTGTTGGGAACACCGCTGTGGACAAGCTAGAGAAAGCCCCTGAGCTCATAGAGGTTGCAGTCCTGTGAAGGAGACAGATGGCATAAAAGCCAACTTTCTTTTTACAATCTATAAAATAATTTCATAGAAAAACAAGAAGTGATGCAGAATAACTAGGATGACTGTGGGTGCAGTAGGTAATAATGGAAAGAGGTGGTAGGAATTAATGTAGAAAGATGTAGACGGTGAAATTGTATTGAGGTCTTTAGGTGAAGAGGGGCAATGAGAAGGACAAAAGTTCTGAATCAGGCCTGGTTTACAAAACAGGACAAGGTCATTGTTCCGAGGGAAGAGTGTTTGGAGAATCAGAACACACTTCTGATCTAGAAGCAATGGAAAAATCATTGAGAGGAATTAAGGAAAGACTAACAGCAATATATTATTACGGGACCCCCTGCAGTGCTCTCAGGTAAACGTGGGGCTGCTCACCCAAAAGTTGGTGAGCAAACCCACCACCGACTCCTGGGGAGAAAGTAGTGACAGTCAGCTCCTAGAACCATGTCTTGGAAACTCCATGCAGGGTCACTGTGCATTGTAATTGACTTGATGGCAATGGGCTTGGTTTGGGTTTGTCTGTTTAATGCTTATTTTGTAAGTGTAAGTGATGTGGGAAAGCAAGGGGCAGCTGGAGCACAGCAGAAAGAACAAGAGAATTCTAGGAGGGTTGTATCGAAGAAAATAACTGAGAAAAGAAATTAATTCCGTGAACAGCAGTGTCGTACTGCAGAAACCATTTGAGTGTCAGGAAGCAAAGTTTGTGAATTTGATTTGGTAGGCAAGAGGAAGACCTTGGGTTTTTTAAAGAAGGGACATGACCGCGGTTGCATTTCTGAAAATAATTTCATGAATAGCATGTTGGAGGGGTCAGAGAAAGGGAAATTGTGAGGATCAGATTGCAGATGATTGTGCTAACCTAGGCAGCAGGCAGTTAGACCTTGAACTAGGATTAGAGTAAGAGGAACAGGACTTGGCGGGAGAGGAAAGCCATGGAATTCCAGATGCTAATCTATTGAGGAGAGAGGAAGTGACAAGATGGGATTGAAAGGAGAGTTACCATGATTTGAGGCTAGGTTTTATCACTAAAGTTTTAAGAAGAGGAATGGGTTACTAGGAAATACATGTAGCAGATTTATTTGTGGATGTTAAGCATAATCTACAGCAGATATTTTAAATATGTTTTCAGTAGAAGTTGAGTCAGAGCAAAGTGTGTGTGTGTGTGTGTGTGTGTGTGTGTGTGTGATGCCCTTAGTTACCTCATGCTGTCATCATGTCATCAAGCAGAGGTTTTAAAAAATAGAAACTTGGGTTTCTACAGTTCTGGAAGCTAACAACCCAAATCAGAGCCTCAGGCATGCCGTTTCCTTTTGTGGGTCTACTTTCTAGTGACTTCTGTGGTTCCTTTGCTTATTGTTGATCCTCACATGGGTTTGCTTCCCCCACATGTATGTCTGCATCGATTCTGCTCTTTTTATGATCAGTGATGGGGTTTGAAATCCATGCTAGTTTAGCATGAGCTCTTTAACCCAACAGAAGAAAATCCCAGTTTCCAAAAATCAGAGAGACTAGGACTTTGAGACACATTTGGGGGAACAAAGCTTAATCTGTACCAGAGTGTATCTGCTTCAGCCACACAAATAAATTCTCAGAAATGAGTGGTCTTGTAAGAGTGGAGAGGAGACAGACAACAAATTAGAGCCAAGAAGACAATCTGCCATACTTCAGAGAGGAAATCTCTTTGGTGGCATAGTGGTTACAAGTTGGGTTAATAACTGTGAGATCAGCAGTTCAAAACCACCAGTCACAGAGGCAAGGCTTTCTACTCCTGCAGAGAGTTACAATATTAGAAACCCACAGAATCAGCTCGATAACAGTGAGTTTTGAGGAGCCCTGGTGGCGCTGTCCAATTGGCATTGGACTGCTAACCTTGAACCTATCAGTCACCACACCAGAGGAGATGAGGCTATCTTCTCCCATGTTTACAGCCTCAAAACCCATAGGTAGGGTCGTTATGAGACAGAATCAACTCGATGGCAGAGTTTTAGAGAGGCATAAAGAGAGAAAACCCTTTTTAAGAGTTAGAGAAATACGGAATTTTTAATAGGTCTTAAGACATAAGAGCTCTCCGGAGAATTGGAGTGATCAATTGTGTTTAAGTGGTAGGAAAAGAATTAAAGAAATGAAATATTTACAGTTATTTTCAAATTCTATTTTAAGATGATTCAAATACTTGATTTAACTCAGATGCATATGATTGAAACGATGCTCTGGAACAGCTTTGCCAGCAGGTCCAGAAGAACATTTTGGAAATTCCATGATAAATCACTTGGTTGCCTATTAGTGGATAATAGTGGTTTGTGGTGCTTCTCAGGTGTCTTGGAGCATTCTATGCAAGTCAAAGCCTGAAACCCCTTCCCCAGGCATCGTCAATGTCAAGGAAGCTCAGGATACAGCCTTCCAATCTGCTTCTACAAGGAGACAGCCTTGAAAATCCTAGAGAGCAGTTCTATGCTGCACACACGAGGTCATCCACCAGGAGGTGGAACTGAATAGGGGAAACTATACAACAAGAGTCAATGGCCTCTGCCAATGTTCCCCCACACCCTGGGTGGTCCTTGTCATGCCACCGAGAGACTATGCTACACTCTCCAGATCCACCCTCACCACTAACATAAGCAATGTTTGTAAGCTCATACCTAATAAGCCATTCAGGACAGTCATTGTCTACTTGAAAGTGTTCTTTAATTTGTTTAAACAATAGCTGTCTGCAGCTTGTTTCATGAAGGCTTCATCAAATTATGAAAGTAAAAGTGCAATAATATTTGGAGACAATAAATTACTGTATGTTGTTTATAATAAAGGCAACTGATTTTGTCTTTGCTTTATCTTAGTAGGGAGATTTATATGTCAGTATAAATGGCATGTGTATATGTCAGTATAAATGACATCTCAGGGGAAAGATGGAGCTTTCTACTCCCATAAAATGTTACCGTCTTGGAAACTCACAGGGTCAGTTCTATCTTATTTTGTAGAGTCTCCATAAGTCCAGTTCTATCTTGCCTTAGTGAGTCTCAATAAGTCAGAACCAATTTGATAGCAGTGAGTGAGTCCAGGTAGACTAGAGAAACAAATTCATAGCTACTTCATGTGTGTCTAAGAAAGAGCTTTAAATACAAGAGAAATTGAATATTGAGAAAATATCCCAGCCCAGTCCAGATCAAGTCCATAAGCCCAATATTAGCCCATACATCCAATACCAATCTATAAAGTTTTCTTCAGACTCATGCAGGAAGATCACAGGCCAGTGGGTGGAAGGTCTTTTGGATCTAGTGGCAGTCAGTGTAAGTGTCTCAGTCCTGGCAGGGTTCTCCAGGTGGCTTCTCCAGCTCCAGAGCTCTGGCTCCATCAGCCTCTCTCTTGTGTCTTCTCCACAGGGATGTCTCGCAGGGAGTGAACCAAGAGAGAAAGAGTGTCTCCTGCTTCCAAGGAGGAATACTGGAGTTCCCAGAATCCTCAGGAGAAGTCCATACCCATACAGAGACCTCATTGGCTATCACCTGATGGATAGGCTGGCCTCCACCCCTTCACTACCATGGTGAGTGAGTGAGTTGGTATCATAGATGCAAAATCAATTCCTTAAAAAGAGCATTAAAATGAGCTCTTTCTGTAGAAGTTGATGCATGTGCGAAACACTGCAACTTTATTGGGGAGGGGGGACGCAATGCTTTGCTGTTTTAGCCTCAAGTGGTTGGATATTTTCCCCCTTATTGTGGAGTTTGATAAGAGGGTAAGTTAGAACCAACTTTTTGATAGCATGGAGTTTGCTTGGAAATTGGTAAGGTAGAAGGAGACTATTCTAACTTTTTAAAAAACACTTTATTAGGGGCTCATACAACTCTTATCACAATCCATACATATACATACATCAATTGTATAAAGCACATCTGTACATTCTTTGCCCTCATCACTTCCAAAGCATTTTCTCTCTACTGAAGCCCTTTGCATCAAGTCCTCTTTTTCCCCCTCCCTCCCCTGTTATAACATTTTATGGGCATTGTGATATGCAGGAAAGTAATGGGGTCAACCAGCGCCCACATTTTTATATTAAGTCTGTATTTATGTCACTACAGGTTCTAAAAGGAAAATGGTTAAAAGTGCCATCATGATTAGAAGAATAAGTATTGCAAGAGAGTTCTTTCCAAATGAAATTAATCTGGATTGCCAACTTAAACCATTGGTTTGGTCTTCACTGCTGTTGTTAGGTTCTGTCTAGTCTGTTTAGATTCATAGTGACCGTGCATAAAGCAGAAGAAAATACTCCTTGTTCCTGTGCCATCCCCACAATTGTGATTATGTTTGAGCCCATTGTTGTAGCCACTGTGTTAATAAATCTCCTTGAAGGTCTTCCTCTTCGTCTCTGAAATTCTCTATTACCAAGTGTGATATCATTTTCCAGGTATCTCCTGAAAATATGCCCAAAGTAGATGAGATGAAGTTTTGTCATCCTTGTTTTTGAAGAACATTCTGGCTGTTCTTCTTTCAAAATAGATGTGGTTGTTCTTCTGGAAGTCTAATCTTTTTCATCAACACCATGATTTAAATGTATCAATTATTCTGTGTTCTTCCTTATTCATGGTTCAACTTTCACATGAATGTGACGTGATTGAAAATGTTATGACTTTCAGGGTTGCATGTGGAGCCTGGAAAGAAAAGGAGATTGGATTGGTGAATTTTAAAGGTTGGGGTAACACTTAGGCTTTGAATTATTTGTGTGTGTGTGTGGGTATCTATATAAGAGAGGTAGGATAAGCAATTCCAAGGAAATAGCAAAGGAATCAATGGTTTCGGGAGGGTGGGGGGTGAATAGGAGGGGAGGAGGCAGGTGGTGGGCCAATAACTATAGGGACAGGGAATAATAAAGGTTCTAAAATTGAAAGTAAGGAGGGTATTGTGTTCCTGATCACGTTTGGTCAATTGAAATGTATGGAAGAGGAATTACTGAAAGGTGAATGATGGGCAAACATAATGGTGGGACAGGAGGAAAGAGGAAAGAAGAAGAAAGTAAAAATTATGTATATACATATATGTGTACAAATATATATATAAATATAGGTGTATTTGTCTATGTATGCTTATAAATGTAAATACAATAAGGAAGCAGATGGACTCTGACCCTCTGCTTAAATCTTACCTCAATATAAATTATTCTAAAGAGTAATTTATGGGCTAGTATCAAACATATGGGCTAATATCGAACTTATGGACTTGATCTGAACTGGGCTGGGATGTTTTCTCAATTTTCAATTGCTTTTTTATATAAAGTCCTTTCTTATACATATATCAGTGTCTCTGAATCTGTTTCCCTAGTCAACCCTGCCTACCACATGAAGTAATTGAAAACAGCAAGTCTTAGGTCAGGCATGCCTTAGTCCTCAAAGTAACTCCCTTGCTTTTCAATATTATAATAAAGTCTTGTGCAGTAGATTTACCTAATTCAATATGTACTTTGATCTCTTGACTACTGCTCCCATGGGCATTGATTGTGGATTCCAGCAAGACAAAATCTTTGGCAATGTCAACCTTTTGTCCACTTTGCATGATGCTACCTATTGGGCCAATTGTGAAGATTTTTTATCTTCTTTACATTAATTTGTCATTCATAGGGAAGGCTGCAATCTTTGACCCTTATCAGCAGGTACTTCAAATCCTCATTTTCAGCAAGCAAGGTTGTGTCATCTACATATTGAAGGGTAATAAGCCTTCTTCCAATTCCGATGCAACATTATTCTTTATATAATCTGCTTCTCTAATGATTTTTTCAGCATGCATATTGAATAAAGGTGGTGAGAAGATACAACTCTGATGCACACATTTCCTGATTTTAAACCACGCAGTGTGCCCTTGTTCTGTTTGCACAACTGTCTCTTGAACCATGTACAAGTTCTTCGCGAGCACAGTAAAGTGTGCTGGAAATCCCATCCTTCTCAAGGTTATCCACAGTTTATTATGACCCACACGGTTGAATGCCTTTACATAGTCAATGAAATGCAAGTAAACATCTTTCTGATATCCTCTGCTTTGAGCCAAGATCCATCTGACATCAGCAATGATATCTCTTGTTTCATGTCCTCTTCTGAATTTGGCTTGAACTCTGGCAGTTGTCTGTCAATGTACTGCTGCAACCTCTGTTGGATGATCTTAAGCAAACCAGGCATCCTTACCTGTCACTGTGTCTGTATTAGTTATCTATTGCTATGCAAGAAAGCAGGTCTGGTATCTCAGAGGTGAAATACTGTTGACCAAGTGGTCAGTGGTTTGAACCTACAAGCCACTCAGTAGGGAAGGGATGAGGCCATCTATTTTCAAGATTACAGCCTTGGAAATGTTATGGGCAGTTCTACTCTGTTGTAAGGGGTTGCTAAGAGTCTGAATAGAATGGAAGGCAATGGGGATGTATAAGAGATTATCAAAAATTTAATGGCTTAAAACAAGCCATATTTGTCTTTCCACAGTTTGTGTAGGTCAAGAGTGTAGGTGTGGCTTACCTGCATCCTCTCCTTCAAGCCCTCTCAGGAGGCTGACATAAGGGGTCATCAGAATGCTTAACTAGAAAAAGATCTGCTCATGTGGTTTAGGGCATATTTCAGTTCCTTTCAGCCTTTTGAGATTGAGGACCTCAGTTCTTAGTTGTTTGCTGGTATGAAGCCAGCCTCAGGGCTTTGCCATGTGGACCTCCCCAGAATGACCTCTTGCTTCATTAGAGGGTGCAGCCAAGAGGACAACAGAGAGAGTCAGCTAGCAAGATACACATTGCAATATTACACAATCCTGGAAATGACATTTCATCATACTTGCAGTATTCAATTGGCTAGAAATGAATCACTCGAAGGGGGAAGTCACTGGCAGCCATCTTAAAGTTGACCTCCATAGTCTTCCTTTGAGTCATCTGGGAGCACCTCCATTCTCCTGCCCCACTTCAAGTCTTTGTGAAGGAACAGGGACGAGAGAGGATCCTGCAGGCTCAGAGCCCCCAGGAAGAGTGCCTTACTCTGCTGCATCCTCCACAGGCCACAGAGAATCTGTCTGGGAGGAGGAGGAGGTTGTGATATTTTCAGAAACACTGTGCCATAAGCTATCACTATCAATCCCAGCATGTCACACCTTCAGACGTTTTCAACTGACAGATGTGACACTCTATATCCAGGTAGGCCTTGTAAACTCTAGGGGTGAGGAACAGGGAAGAGTACAAGTAAAGCTTTGTCAAAAAAAATTCTCCACATACTTGATAATATCAGAACCTGTAGCAAGCATCTAACTATAAAGGAGAAGACTGCTCATGTTTTGAAGCGACTCCTATACTCTCTGAGTGATCCCTTTTGGGGCCCTGTCTCATCAACAAGGGAGAATGAGTCCCCATTTTTAAAGAGTTCAGCTCTTTGTTGTACTGCTCATGGACAGGCTGAGTAGAGTCTCATTTACTAAAGAAGAATACAAAAGTACAAATTCTTAGAAGGCTAAGATGAAAAGGACCCAGCCCCCTTGGTGCAGTAGGTTAGGTGTTGGGCTGCTAACCACAAGGTCAGCAGTTAGAAACCACCGACCATTCCTCAGGAGAAAGCAGAGAGTTTCTACTCATGGAAAGAGTCCCAGTCTCCGAAATGCACTGGGGCAGTTCTACCCTGGCTTGTAGGGTTGCTATGTGTGGTGATAGTTTCTTTGTCTCATTTAACAGAGGGGCAGCCTTGCAGTCTGTGTTTCTTACTTTACCTATCCACAGACTACATTAAGCAAACATATCTAAGGGACCTGTAGATGGAATTGATCCAAGCATCAAAGACTTCTGCCTGGGTTTCTCCCAGCATGGAAAATTGGAGATAATTGCCAGTGGTTTGGACAACTAATCTCTTCTATGGACACAAAGGACTGAGTGCTGATATGGAAAGAATCAAGTTGCTTTGAATTCCACAAATGTGGTTTTTGATGCCAAATATTTGATGGGACAACGATTTTATGATCCTGTTGTCCAGTCTTATATGAAGCATTGGTCCTTCATGGTGGCGAATGATATAGGCGGGCCCAAGGTCTATGTAGAATGTAAGGGAGAAACGAAAAGTTTATACCTATAGGAAATGTCCTCTATGGCTCTCATAAAGATGAAGGACATAGCAGAAGCCTACGTTGGGAAGTTATCAATGGTGTTGTTGCTGTACCAGCTTACTTTAGTGATTCTCAGTTCCAGCCTAGCAAAGATACTGGAATCATTGTCAGCCTCAATGGACTTAGGATCATCAATGAACCAATTACTGCTGCTCTTGCTGAAGGCTTAGATAAAGCTGACACTGAAAGAGATTTGATCTTTGATTTAGAAGGTTGCACTTTTAATGCGTCAATCCTCACAATGGAAGATGGAATCTTCAAGGTAAAATCTATAGCAAGAGATACCCAGGTAAGTGGGGAAGATTTGCACAACCAAATGGTCAACCGTTTCATTGCTGAGTTCAAGCACAGGCTTAAAAAGACATCATGATAAAGGCTTCTATCTATGCCTCCATTACTGGTGCCCATTTAAAAAATTGAATGCTGACCAGTTCCATGGCACCCTGGACTCTATGGAGAAAGCTGCACAAGTCACAGATTCATGGCATAATCCTGGTGTGTGGTTTTACCCACATTCCAATTCAGAAACTTCCTCAGGATTTCATCAATGGAAGAGAATTAAGCATGAGCATCAGCCCCAATGAAGCCTTTGCTCATGGTGCTGCTGTCCAGGCAGCCATATGCTCTTGAGACAAATTTAAAAGATACTCAAGATTTGCTGCTCTGGGATGTCACTCCTCTTTCCCTTGGGATTGAAACGATGGGTGGAATCATGACTGTCCTCATCAAGTGCAATATTCCTACTACGTAGGTACAGACCTTGTCAGCCTGCTCTGGCAACCAGCGTGGGGCCCTCATTCCGATTGATGGAGGTGAGCGGGGCATAACCCAGGAGAACACCCTGCTTTGAGCTCACTGGCATACCTCCTGCACCTTAGGGTGTTCCGCAGATTGAGATTACTTTGGGTATCAATGCCAATGGCCCTCTCCACATGTCTGCTATGGATAAGAGTACTGAGAAAGAGAAGAAGACTTACACCATCCATGACCTGGGCCCCTTCAGTAAAGAAGATGGTCCGGGAAGCTTGGAAGCGCAAAGCTGAAGATGAGAAGCAACAGGATAAGATGTCCTCTAAGAACCCACTTGAATCTTATGTATTTCACATGAAAGCAACAGTTGAAGATGAAACGCTTCAAGGCCACGTCAATGATGACGGCAAACAGAAGATTCTTGACACGTGTAATGAAAATATCGGTTAGCTTGATAACTAGCAGACTGCAGAGAAAAGGAACTTGGACATCATCAGAAAGAACTGGAGACAGTTTGCAACCCCAATATTACCCAGCTCTACCCCAGTGCTAGGGGCATGCCTGGAGGCTTCCTTAGTGGCAGGGCTCCTCCAGCTGGTGGTGCCTCATCTGGACCCACCAGTGAAGAGCTTGGTGAAGCCGATATATGAGAATAGAAACAGCCTCGTTCCATTGTACAAAATTTGAAAGCTCTAAATTTGTAGCACCTTGACGAGCAGTTGCCAAGAGGTAAAACTGTTGCACAGAATGGCTTGGGATTTTCAATCATTGAATATAAAATATGAACATGAGCAAAATAAGTCAATATTATATTTATTAGCACTGTAAGTGGAAAATGCAATTTCTTAAAATCAAGTTGTATTTAACATTGGAAACATTAAAAAAACAAAAGATTCAAAGGAAAATGTAGCATTATCTAGGTCAACCCTCCTCATTTTATAGATGAGGATGCTAAAGTACACATTGTATACACAGGTGAGAACCAAACCTGTTCTTCTTGCTCCCGCAGACTGCTCTTTCCTCCACACAAGATAGTTACTTACAAAAAATAATCATACAGGGGCCTTCAACAAGTTTCTGGGGAAAATGATATATGTGTGTCAGTCTGGGTAAACTAGGGAAACAAATCCACAGAAACTCCTACATATAAAAAAGAGTTTTATATAAAGGGTAAGTGTACATTAAAAAACATCCCAACCCAGTGCTTCCCAATCCCATAAGTCCAACATTAGCCTATATGTCCGACACCAATCTACAAAGTCCTCCTCTATTTCACAAAACGCATGCAATGATGCTGACTACAGGAGGAAAGCTGAATCAGTGAGCATGTAAGCATCTGTGCACTGGCAGGGGTCTCCACAAGACTGCTCCAGCACCCAGGGCTGCATCAGATAAGTCCATGCAGCTTCTCCTCAAGGATGTCTTGCAGGAAGTGAACCTTGCCAGCTGAAGCAGGGAACTGGCTAAGGTAGCTGCACCCTGGTCTGACCATCAGAAAGCAAGAGACCCGAGAACTAGAAAGGAGAGGCTCACTGAACCATTTATCTCTCCACCCTTCAATTGATCCCACATGTGTTTATCGGCCAGGTTGGCACAATAAACCTTAACTACCTCATGTATTAAAAAGAAAGGAAAATTTCCCATGAACTTTTTGATGTCTCTTCATAATTAAAGTGCACTCTTTAATGGTAGATTTTAACTGAGGGTTGCTGCATTTTCAAAACATGCCTGGTGAGTTTGTTCTAATACTTTGGTGTTACTCTATGAGCATTTAACTCAGACCCTTTCACAAGGTCTACAGAAAGGACTTGCTGCTCATATTGCATTCTTTAGCAACCCAAGTTGGGGGTAAAAAGACGATTAATTATGGCTTCCTGAATCTGAGCAAAGGAGCTTTTCTCTTGCACAAAATTGAGACTCAATTTTTGTTGATAAAAAGTTTGCCTTCATTCAAAATTTGGAGGAGGGCCTGTCAGTTGCAGTAAATCTCAATAAGTGCGGTTCCTTTCCAGTCAGAGTCAGGGAGTTTGTGTATTTCAGTGCTTTCTGGATGGGTTACTCCCCTGGGAAAGTGACCTTGTTTTCATCTCAGACCAAGGGAAGCTGTATGTACCATGGAATCTTTGCCTAAAATGTATCTCGACCGACAATGATAACAGCCCTTTGTTCATCTAGTATCTTCTCATTCACTTCAGGAGCAAAGCTTTTCGTTTAAACAAATAACAGTGGGGAGATTGAGAACATTTAACCTCTTTCTCCACTAACACTTAACTCTAAATCACAGCTCAAAAACCTAACCAAACCAAACAAACGCACTGCCGAGTTCATCCCGGCTCATAGCACCCCTTTAAGGACAGGGGAGAACTGCCTCCTGGGGCTCTCTGAGGCTGCCGCTGTTCATGGGAGTAGAAAGTCTCGTCTTTGTCCAGTCAAGTGGCGGATGGTTATGAACTGCTTACCTCGAAGCTAGCAACAGAGCATGTAACTAATACATGATATTACCAACGTTGCTATAGTCTGTTTAAAAGGTGTCCTAGAAGTGCACAGAAGTAGTAGATTAGTTGGAGAATGGCTGCCTTCCGTGTAGGAGACGTAGGAGACTCCAACTGAGCCTCAAATACCACCACCACCCACCGATCAGTGAAAGCTTGCATGGTGCTAGGACACAGTGTAGGTTTCAGGAGAGCTTCCAGATTAAGACAGACAAGGAAGAAAGGTCTAGCAATCCAATTATGACAATGAGCCCATAGAAACCTGTGGATCACAATGATCTGATCCTATGTGTATGAGGTCACCATGAGCCAGGGATCATTCAAAGGCATCTAACAGCAACAACCACAACAACAGAGAGACTACAGGTATGAAGCAAGATGAGAACTAAACAACAACAAACCCAAACCCCCCGTCATCTAATCAATTCTGACTCACAACAACGCTACATAAAGTTTTGGTAAATCTTTATGGGAGCTGACAGCCTCATTTTTCTCCAAAGAGATACTGGCTCGTTTGAGTCCCCAGCAGGGACCCACGCTTTGGGTGATATGTGGGATCGTCTCATTCACAGAGCACTGAGAGGACAGAACCGAGCTGCATCAGAGGGTTTTTAAGATCCTGCTCCTTATGGCAGTAGATCACCAAGTCTTTGCTCCCACAAAATAGCAGCTTACATTTCAGTTAACGGCTAACTTCTTAGGATTTTCCCTTCTGCAGCTCTTTTTTAAAAGACTTAATTGTAAGATTATAAAAACACTGAATACCGCTAACCTACCATCCCTGTAAATCCTTATGCCTGAAGAGCCAGCGAGAAGAAGGGAGAGGCACTGAGACAGAGAGACTGAGGCACACAGAAAAGGGACAGATAGGAATAGCTCATTGAGTTTGCACGTTGTAAATTGTTGCTGTATTTCTGTGTTCTGCTTAAACAAAACAAAACAATTGGCATTGAGTTGATTCTGCTCACGATAACCCAATGTCGGTCAAAATGGAACTGTGCTCCAATGGGTTTTCAATGGTTGATATTTTGGAACCAGGTCTTTTTTCTGAGACACCTCTGAGTGAACTTGAACCTGCAATCTTTCAGTTTGTGGCTGAGCACATTAACAGTTTATATGACACAGGATGCTATTCTCTAAAAATAGTTTTATCCTCCATTAGAGGGGTTACAAAAATCAGCTTGACCAGGGCTCTTAATAAAGATCCAGTTTGACTTCAATAGCATGTCTGGAAACATTATGGGAACAAATTTCTTTCTTTTAAAATATTTTTATTGGGGGCTCTTATATCTTTCATCACAGTCCACACATGTCTCCAGTGTGTCAAGCACATTCACACATATGCCACAATCATCATTTTCAAAGCATTCTTTTCCCACTTGAGCTCCTGATATCAGCTCCCCATTTCCCCGCTCCCTCCCCTGTCCCCCCTCTCTCATGAACCCTTGATAAGTTATGGATTATTTTTTTCATATCTTACAATGTCCTCTGTCATACCTCACCCACTTTTCCATTATTTGTCCCCCTGGGAAGGAGTTCTAGGTTGATTCTTGTGATTGATTCCCCTTTTCTCCCCCCACCCTCTCCTAATCCTCCTGATATTTCTACTCTCCTTGAGGAACAAATCTCTTAATGAGAGTCTCAAGATGATTCCCAGAAGAGCGCTCATTATAGAAAAACACATTTCAAATTCAAATAAATTATAAATTAAAAAATATTCCTTCTAAATATAGACATAGAGGGTCCACAAAAAAAGGAATACGCTCAACAAGAGGTACTGACGCAGCAGCTGCAACAATCGGCTCAACGTAACAGTAGCTCTGAGGAGGATGCAGGACCTGGCAGTGTTTGGTGTACAGAAAGTCACTATGAGTGGGAACCAATTTAATGGCACCTAATTACAAAAGCAATAACAACAAATGCATGGAACATTTGCTGTAATAAAATATATTATTTCCAGATTAGCATATAAGCAAGACCAGGAGAGCACGTATGCAAAGAAATAATTAATCTGCTTCTGGAAATAACAAACAATAATTTGGAATTACCCTCCTGTTGAAGATAATCAGAAAATTTGGCAAAAAGTTTTAAAAATCCTCATTGAAAGCGTCTGAGAACTAATAAGGTAGTACAGAATCCATGGAAGGATGGCTACTCAAGGAATAAACTAGAAAGGACTTTTACTAGGGGGAAGCTATCAACCCCCAAATTGAGCAGCATTTGTTAAAGTCTTTGGGACCTCAGGACTCAGATAATGAACTTTGGAGTCTAGTAAGGGAGGGAGTTCATGTGAGTTTCTGAAGGCAAAGGGTTAACTAGAAGTAATAGACCCTCCTAAAGATAGCTAGTCCCTTGACTTCAAATTTTAAAAAAAGTAATCAGACAAACCACCAGAAACAACAGAAAATAAACAACGGCCCATAAAATCCCTCAGATCTTATCGTTATCAGCACTTTGAGCAATTGTTGCTATATTCCAGGTACTTAATCCCAGATACTTAAAACCAACAGTTAACTTGAACTGGATACATACAAAAGCACATTAGACACACTGCAGTGATGTACGAGGTGACTTAGAGTAAAGAAAGAATTTCCTGAACTCAAGAGAGATCAAAAGAAATTGCAGAATGAGTCATGGAGAGACACATGTACAAGGAACTTAGCAGACAAGATAGAGGACATAGACGACAGAGTAAGAAAATCTTGCCTATTTGCATTCTCAGGGGAAAAGGGAGAATACTCAAAAGCAATGTTTGGAGAGCGAATGGCTCAAAAACTTCAAAAGTCATGGAACCATAGATTTGGAATCTCTTAGAAAACCCAACCTAAAGATAGAATTAATCAGCTTTCCAGGGAAAAAGTTGTGAAACTGTAAAATACTTTTGAAAATATTATTTGTGGAACCTAAATAATTGTCAGTTTGCAGGACTTCTGTCAGATCCAATGGGGGGCGAATCATAGACTATTGCCCCGAGATGTTCTGAACCAAAACTACTGGTAGAGGGCCCCTTTCCACTAAATAAAGGACTGACTCATCAAATGGTGAGTATCAACGGTCAATACTGTGTTCCTTGAAAAATCACGTATGAGAAAACAAAGGGTCAATACTTAGTGTAAAACAAAGATGAGAAGGTGATAGCGGTAGGGAAACTACATTACTGGAAATGGACCGATGAGAATAGAAATAATGAAAATGTTGATTCATTCTGCAAAACATAAGTAATGTCTCTGAACAATTTGTATAGATATTTTTAGATGGGAACTTATTTTGCTATAAAATCTATCACCAAAAAAAGAACAAAATGCTATTTCCAAAAAATCAAATGGAGTAATATGTCAGGGAAAAAGAGAAATTATTCGCAACCTCTCGTGTTTTATTCTAAGTACAATTCTAAATACTTTTATTTCCTAAGAGTTAACTATGTTTTAAAATCTTATATTTTTGTGAAACAACTGGCCTTGGAAATTTTAGGCATTAAAAAAGGCACTCCGTGAATACAAGTCATTTAACAAATAATATAATACTTGAGATGCAACTCATTAATTATTATTTTTCCTATCCTTTTTAATCAGTAAGTGTAATATCTATCAATCTTGAAAAGTTGTTGGAATGACTTAAAATTACTAGAGCCAAATAGTTTTTTTTCCTGGCAATAAGAAAGGAATGTGGAAGAAAACCAGAAAACCAAACTGAATACCATAATTCAATAGTCCTTAAAAGACTGTGGGATGGGATCAATACTTCTTTATATCTATGTGAAAGGCTATAAAAATGAAAACCCCAGGGTATATGTATATATAGATAGCGAGCAAGAGAAGCAAATAAATATTTTTAAAATAACCTCTGTGTATATGTATCTTCCTGAATATATATATAATATATTATTATTCGATAATACTAGATAGTCTATATTGCCAGAAGCTAAAAAAGCATAGAATTTTTAAATAGCTCATAAATATTTTAATGACCTAATAAGGGTTATTTTCACCTACAGATATTGATCAGTTTCCAAAAAGGGACAGAGTAGTCAGCCAAGTTCACTATCCTCATATGACCCATGCTGGCTGTTTATCTTTTTTGGGCTCTGCTGAAGTTCAAATCTCATGTTAAAAGACAAGGATAGTTTACTAAGTAAATTGGCTTCCAGAGGCAAGCAAGGGAGGAAGCTCCAAAACCAAATACTTTTTTCTGGAATGTTTACTTTCAGCATGCTAAATATATATATTTGCAGAGTTTATTCAATCAACAGGAACTAATATGCTCATATCTACACTGTCATACAAATTCCACTCAGAATAAAAAATACAGCCATGACTCCTGAATCAACTCAATTCACAACAACTCCTATAGGACAGAATAGAATTGCTCTATAGGACTTCCCAAGCTAAAATCTTTTATTATTATTATTATTATTATTAAATACTTTTATTGGGGGATTTTACATTCATCCATGTGTCAAACACATTTGTACATATGTTGCCCTCATCAATTTCAAAGCATTTTCTTTCTATTTGAGCCCTTGATAACAGCTCCCCATTTTTCCCTCCCTAATGAACTCTTGATAAATTATCATTTTTTTTCATATCTTACATCATCCGCTGTCTCTCTTCATCCAGCTTTCTGTTGTTCGTCACCCTGGGAAGGGGTTATATATCAATCCTGTGACAATTCCACCTTTCTCCCCACACTTTCCCTTGCAGGATGGTTGTTGGTTTTGTATTCAGCACAGTAGGAAACATCTTTTTCACCTCAGATTTTTTAAAAATATCATTTTATTGGGGGCTCATACAATTCTTATCACAATCTATACATACATCAAATGTGTTGAGCACATGTGTACATTTCCTGCCCTCATCATTCTCAAAATATTTGCTCTCCACTTAAGCCCTTGATATCAGCTCCTCATTTTTCCTCCTCCTCCCATTCCCCCTCCCTCATGAACCCTTGATAATTTATAAATTGTTATTATTTTTTCATGTCTCACACTGTCCGATGTCTCCCTTCATCCACTTTTCTGTTGTCCATCCCCCAGGGAGGGGGTTATATGTAGATTTTGTGATCGGTTCCCCCTTAACCCCACCAGCTTTCCCCTACCCTCCTGGTATTGCTACTCTCATTATTGGTCCTGAGGTATTATCTGTCCTGGATTCCCTGTGTTTACAGCTTTGATCTGTAGCAGTGTACATGTTCTGGTCTAGCCGGATCTGTAAGGTAGAATTGGGATCATGATAGTGGGAGGGAGGAGTAAGGTCAAAGAACTAGAAGAAATGTTCATGTTTCATCGTTGCTATACTTCACCCTGCCTGTTTCATCTCCTCCCCATGACCCTTCTGTAAGAGGATGTCCAGTTGCCTACAGATAGGCTTTGGGTCTCCAATCTGCACTCCCCCTCAATCACAGTGATATGATTTCTTGTTCTTTGATGCCTGATACCTGATCCTTTTGGTACCTCGTGATCACACAGCTGGTGTGCTTCTTTCATGTGGGCTTTGTTGCTTCTCAGCTAGATGGCCGCTTTTTTTCTTCTTCAGGCCTTTAAGACTCCAGACATTACATCATTTGATAGCTGGGCACCATCAGCTTTCTTCGCCACATTTGCTTATGCATCGCTTTGTCTTTAACAATCATGTCATGACGGTGAGCATCATGGAATGCCAGGTTAATAGAACAAAGTGTTCTTGCATTGAGAGAGTACTTGAGTAGAGGCCCAATATCCATCTGCTACCTTAATACTAAACTTATAAATATACATTTGATCTATTTCCCCATCCTCATATATAAATATATTTACATATGTACATGCCTGTATTTAGACCTCTATAAATGCCCCTTGCCTTCTAGTTCTTTCCTCTGTTTCCTTTTATTTCCTCTAGTCCCACTATCATGTTCAGCCTTCATTTAGGTTTCAGTAATTCTTCTCAGTTAAATTGCCCTTGATCAAGCCCTACCCAGACTCCTACACCCTCCTCACCATCAATTTTGGATCACTTGTTGTTCCTTTCCCCCCACTTCCCCTCTCCCATGTCTCCCCAGAACTGTCAGTCCATTGTTTTCTCCTCCAGATTGTTTATCCCACGTCTTATCTAGATAGACCTGCAAAGATAATAATATTCACATGAAACAAGACAGAAAGGGGAAACAACTGGGGTGTTGGAGTCAATAACAAGGAGGAGATAGGGATATGAGGTGGGAGGTGAGGTGGGGGTGTCAGAACAACAGCAAACTAGCTAAGAGGAGGCTCCAAGAGGCAGAAATAAGAGGAAAGTGGCAGTGAGGCAGGAGGTATGTAAAAGGAAATAGAGGAAGGACCAAGGAAGCAAATCAATGGATAGAGGTATAAACATAGTGTTGTACATATGTAAATACATTAATCCACAAAAATAGAGGTATTGGCCCATGTACATATATTTATACGGCAATACACTGAGGTAGGGGATGGACTTTGGGCCTCTGATCATACCCTCCCTCAATACAAGAACACTTTGTTCTAACCAATTGGCAGTCTGAGATGTTCACCTTCCTGACACAATTGCTGAAGACAAACAGGTGCATAAGCAAATGTGGTGAAGAGGGAGGATAGTGCTCGGCTATCAAAAGATATAGCATCTGAGGTATTAAAGGCTTGAAGTTACTGAAGCTGCCATTCAGCAGAGAAGCAACAAGTCCATGTGGAAGAAGCACACTGCTGGTGCAATCATGAGGAGTCATAGGGACCAGGTAATAGGCATCAGCAGACACATAACAAACAAAAACACATTGTTGAGAACAAGGGGAGTTGGAGTGGAGATCCAAAACCCATCTGTAGAGAGTGGAACAATCTCCCCACAGAGGGCCCACAGGGAGGGGATGAGTCACCAGGGTGCAGTAAAGCATCCATGAAACACACTATATTCCTCTGGTTCCTTGCGGCTTCCTCACCCCCCACTATCATGACTTCAGTGCTGCTTCCCAGTTCAGACTAGACCGGAACACGTCCACAAGTATAGAAAGGGATGGGAGCTCATGACACACAGAATCCAAGAGTGGAAATGGTGATGCTGGAAGGGTAGGGGGAAGAGGGGGAGTAGAAGGGAAAAGGGGAAACTGATCTCAATGATTGACACATAACCATACACCTCTGTACAGGATGAAGAACAACAGAAACATGGGGGAAGGGAGACAGTGGTTGGTGTGAGAGATGAAAATAGTAACAATGTACAATTTATCAGGAGGTTATTAGGGGGGTGGAAGGAGGAGGGAAAAAGAACTGGTACTGAGAGCTCAATAGAAAGTAAATATCTAGAAGAGAATGAGGGCAACATATGCACAAACATGCCTGAATCATTCGATGTATGGATTATGGCAAGAGTTGTATAAGTCCCCGATAAAATGATTTAAAAAAAAGACAGAGCAAAACAATTCAACAAAAGAAAACAACAACAACACAACTAATGACAAAAATGAGAGAAAAGCCTATAAATATTTCAAGGCCTGTTTGTTGACCTTTATGAGTGTTTTTCAGTTGAGTCTGAAGGGGTGCCATGCCCTGGCCCCAAAGTCCATTTTTTGTATTTCCTGGGGACTTTGTTGCTCTGTTCCCCTTGATGTTCTGTTGCACCCCCTTAGTGTTTCACCTTGGTGTGGTGAGATCAGATTGGACAGAATTTCCACACTGTGCCTCCAGTGTTGTCTCCCATAGTGCTATGGGTCAGTGAGAGATGTTGTGTCTCAAGTGGGGCCGGCCCTATTGTCCTCTATGTGCATTGGCTGCTCTGAGCAGGAATATTGTCCTCAGGGCTTGATCGATCAGGATGTTCTCCACTCTCTCTTCCTCCCACTTCGTTTGCTACTGCGTGCTCTGATCAGACATGTCCCTCTCCCTGAGCTGTAGCTTCAATGCAGTCCTCTGAAATGAATTCTTCTGCAGGTAGGCATGCTCTCCATGTAGTTGGGATTGGGGTTGGCCCCTCAGACCTCTCTATTGGTTCCCTGCTTCATGACAGTTTGTTGCATTCACGTCTTGGAGCACTGGGTTGAAGTCTGGTCTCTCTTTCCCTGTGGAGATATAAACAATACCCTTCATTGTGTGGGTTAGTGCTCCGTTCCCCCGCGATCCATCACATCAGATTTTTATAACAATACTTTTAGATAGCGTTAAGTTTTCGCAAATGACTTATGTAGAAAGTACATAGCATTAGTTGTGGAAACTTAATGATATTATGGATTGAATTGTGTGCCCCCCAAGGAAGATATATTGAAGTCTTCATCATTGTATCTGTGATTATATCCTTGTTTGGGAAAGCAGAACTTGTTTTGTTAGCAGTTGTCAAACATGAGCTTGTACTGGAGTAGGGAGAGTCTTAGTCCTAATTCCTTCGGAGTAGTGTCTTATAAAAAGGGACTGACACATGCTTCTACTTGACTATGGAGACAGATACATCTATGAACACCAGAACAGTACTCAGGATCACCAGTAATCAGTAAAAAACAGTGGAGAGGTCCAAGAAGAAATGAAAAATGATTGAGACCTTGATTTGGACTTCTAACCTTCGGAACTGTGAGAAAATAAATCTTTTTCCTGAAGCCACTTGCTTTGTAATACTTTAGCATGGCCATGAAAGAAACTAAGATAATGGATTTTTAACTTGGGTCTAATACATTTCAGATTCAATTGTTAATGCAATATATGTCCAATGATTATCTACATAGTGGTAGGGACTAAAGATAAACTCAAGGAAAATATAGAGTGTTAACTCCAAGGAGAATTGCTCAACAACTACTAGATGTTCACTTTCTACAGTTATCGAGGTGAGTGGGAGGAGGATAGTGTGGGGGCAGGGAACCACACAGCTGGAGGGTTCAGCAGGATATTATTGTTGAGTTTATTTCTTGAGAGGGACTGTTTAAATACATACAAAACAAAATCCCTCCAGGTCCTTACCCCTCAAATCTAAATAGTGATCTGAATGGCTTTTAAAAAGAAAGAAAGAGGTGAAAAAGGTAAAATTGAAATGGAATTGGAGTCTTTAGTGACAAGCAATTTCATCTAAAAAATATGTACATACAATTTCTAGAAAATATTATGAAAGTAGAGGTGTGGGTGGTTCTGTGTCCAGGGGGAAATCACTAAACCTTCAGCGAGGTGTGCCAAAGTGTTGAGAGAGAGGAAAAGCCCAAAGGGAAAGGAACAGGCATTCTAATATGTGGGAATAGCTTAAAGAAATGAATTGCATTTTAAAACAAAACAAAATATAGTAAGTCCTAGTAAGGGAAATATTAAATGTTACTGAAGCATCAAAAGCAAAAGAGGAGCTAGAAAATGAGATGGTACACCATGCTGAGTTCACTGGAGAAGCAAAACCAGTGACCCTGACACTTTTAGAGAGGGAAATTTACGTCAAGAAAATGGCTCACAGGGTTGGTGTAGAAGCAGGGAAGTCCAAGTCCAGGCAGGTTCCAGGTCCATGGATCAGATGTTAGGCTGGAGGCTTCTCCTGACTCATGGAGCTTCCAGGGCTGAAGAAGCTAAGATCCAACAGGAAGACAACTGGTTGGTGGCTGACGAGGCAAATGAAGCCAAGGTCAGCAGGTCAAATGGTTGATGACTCCCAGGATTAGCAGACAATATCACCATTGAAAATCACTGTTGTAATCAATAAGAGCCGAAAAAAATGTTATCCAGATTATCTCAAAAAGTGAATTAATCAGAACATGTTTCACAAAATAAGTTTCAATATGTTCTTATTTTTAAAAGACATATCATCTAAATGGTGAGGATAGGGAAGTATGAGAGTCGGTACCTAGGAAAGAACTGAGGGAGCCAATTGAGTTTACACAGCATTTTACTATGTTGTCAGCATACCTTTTAGGATGTGCATAGTTCGGCTCCTCTTAAAGTTGCCTTATCTTGTCTGTCACAGATACAAGTGACAGCTATATTTTAATGAATCATATATTTGTATGACATCGTCTTTCTTCTGAAAAACATTTCAACATATAGGACTAATAGATAAATGACATAGCTTTCTACCATTAGAACAGGAATCAATGTCTCATTATAAGCTCTGCCTAAAACAGATGTTTGCTACCTTGATTGAAAACGGATTCTTTTTGTTTAATCAAAATATGTGTAGATGTAGCCCAAGCATTGATCATTAAACAGAAATAATAACTGCTCCCTAGGTTGTCTTGGTGATGCTTGCTTTCTTTCTTTTAATAATTTTATTTTGGGCTCGTACAACTCATCACAATCCATACATCCATCCATGTGTCAAGCACATTTGTACATCTGTTGCTCTCATCATTCTCAAAACATTTGCTTTCTACTTGAGCCGTTGGTATCAGCTCCTCATTTTTACCCCTCTTTCCCTACTCCCCCCTCCCCAATGAACCATGATAATTTATAAATTATTATTATTTTGCCATATCTTACACCATTCGACGTCTCCCCTCACCCACTTCTCCCCTGCCTGTCCCCCAGGGAGGAGGTTATATGTAGATCCTTATAATCTGTTCCCCCTTTCTCCCTCACCTTCCCGCCACCCTCCCTGTATTGCCATTCTCACCACTGGTCCTGAGGGGTTCATCTGTCCTGGATTCCCTGTGCTTCCCATTCCTATTTGTACCAGTATACATTCTGTGGTCCAGCCGGATTTGTGAGGTAGAATTGTGATCATGATAGTGGGAGGGAGGAAACATTCAAGAACTAGAGGAAAATTATATATTTCATCATTGCTACACTGCACCCTGACTGGCTCGTCTCCTCCCCGCAACCCTTCTGCAAGGGGTTGTCCAATTTCCCACAGATGGGTCCTGGGTCCCCATTCCACACTCCCAGTTATTCACAATGCTATGATTTTTTTTGTGGGGTGGGGGGTCTTTGATGCCTGATACCTAATCCCTTCAATGCCTTGTGATCTCACAGGTTGGTGTGCTTCCTCCATGTTGGCTTTGTTGTTTCTCTGTTAGATGGCCCTTTGTTTATCTTCCAGCCTATAGACTCCATATTCTATTTCTTTTGACAGCTGGGCACCATCAGCTTTCTTCACCACATTTGTTTATGTACTCGCTTTGTCTTCAGCGATCATGTCAGGGTAGGCTGGTGTGCTTCTTCCATGTGGGCTTTGTTGTGTCATAGCTAGATGGCCACCTGTTTATCTTCAAGCCTTTAAGACCCCAGATGCTATATCTTTTGGTAGCCAGGCACCATCAGCTTTCTTCACCACATTTTGCTTGTGCACCCATTGTCTTCAGTGATCGTGCCAGGAAGGTGAGCATCTCAGACTGCCAAATTGCTAGAACAAAGTGTTCTTGTGTTGAGGGAGTATTTGAGCAGGAACCCACTGTCCATCTGTTTCCTTAATACTAAACCTATTAATATATATACATAGATCTATTTCCCCCTTGTCATATATAAATATATTTACATCTTTATATGTCTGTATATAAATCTCTATGGCTGCCCTTTGCCTCCTAGTTCTTCCCTCTATTTCTTTGTACTTTTCTCTTGTCCCACTATCATGTTCAGCCTTCATTTGGGTTTTAGGAATTCCTCTCGATTACATTGCCCTTGATCCAGCCCTGCCAATCCTCTTACACCCTCCTTGTCACTGATTTTGTTTGTTTTTTTTTCTTTTTTTTTTCCCTTGTCCCGGCACTTGAGGATAGAACCAGTGGATGGGCAGCTAACCGGCACCGAAGACATGACGCCGAGGGGACCAGAGTCTGCTCCCTCTGCCTCTGTACATAACGGGGAACGGGACTGCACGCCCGGCCCCCGCCAAGAAAAGGAGGGTAGGTCACTGATTTTGAATCACTTGTTGTTCCCTTGTCCCTGGGTTTGTTAACACCACTTCTTTTCCCCCCGCACCCCCTTCTTCTTGTCCCCCTGGAACTGTCATCCTGTTGTTCTCTCTTCTGGTTTGTTTATCCCACCTATCCTTTCCAGGTAGACATGCTATGTACCATCAAAAGACTGAGTACAATGAAGCAACAATAGAAAGTAAAACAATAGCTACAACAACAACACAAAATCTGTATAAATAGTTAGTTCAGGGTCTATTTGTTGTCCTTCACGAGTGCTTTCCAGTTGAGTCGGATGGGGTGCCATGTCCAGCTTTTTTATGGAAGTAAATCACCCACAGTTTCTTTCCCTGTGCTATGGGTGGGTTCAAACTACCAGCCTTCAGGATAATAATTGCACCAATCAGCAACCTTACAGGAAGATGTACCCATTATTTATTCCCAGACTTCTGTAACATGAACACTGTTTTGTCAAAATCTATTTTATATTGATGTAACCATTGCAATCATCCATATTAATTAGGGCTGATTCAAAAATGCTCTTTTTGTTATAATATATGGTTCCCAGAAGAATTCATCTTTGAGCTGTTTTGAGAAACAATAATTTTTGAAAATCCATATGTCTCAACATTTACTCTACTACTTTTGATGAAAATATTAAAATAAGAACATTGCATGTCAGGGAAGACTGTCTAGACAGTAACACTAGGGGTTATAAATGAAATAATATTTTTTCTTTGCTGAGAGCCAACAGTATGTTTAACATTCTGCAAGACATCAGAGAATAGGATTGCAGCCACTGGATTCAATTTAAGCTAGACATGCAAACAGCCTATTCATAAATCACAACAGCTAAAAAAATGGTATGAATTTTACAGGTGTGAATTTTGTATTGATTTCGTTTCCTAGCATTTAAAATCAAAAGATGTGGGAAAAAAACACACCATAAAGATTGTTAATGCATGTTATTAATCCAGTCTCAGCATTAACCATCTGACTGAGTTTGGAAATGAAAAAAAGAATTTTTTTACATTTGACAATAATAGGAATGTCTTTTTTTCCCATAACCACTTTATTGGGAACTCATACAGATATATCATTCCATAGTTCAATCACATCAAGAAATATTGCACACTTTCTACCACAATCAGTTTCAAAACATTTTTTCCCTTCTTCTTTAAATCCTTGATTTCGGCTCCCGTTTACTTACCTCCCTACAATTCCCCGCCCCGGAGCCCCTGTTCTACTCTCTATGTCTATGGGTTCATCACTTATATGCTTCATATACCAAAACACATGTAACAAAATGCAAAAGGGTTGCCCCAATGATATAATACATCTGAGATGAATCCCAATATGAAATACTAAACAAAGCTAAAGCTGAAAACCAGATCAGGCCCAACATGCATCAGAGTAGGGATCAACTAACAAGGTTTTAAGCATTCACGTCAGCTTTATCATTTTGACTTGCTATCATTTTGCTCTCCTGTAGTCATCTCTTGCCAATAGTAGTATTTTAAAATGTTTCATCACATGAAGTTGTGAGAAGCAAATGTGCTATCTTCCTGTTCTTATGCACACATTTATTAATTTCCATTCTTTCATGATGACTGGTTTTATTTAATGAATAGTTATGATAAGCCAATAAGATTTGTTTTCCCATAGTTTTTTTTCTCTCTCTCTCTCGGGGCAATTTTCTATATGCAGTTATAATTACTAAATGTCACCTTGGCTAAAGAAATCGAAAAGTCAATATTTTCTTGCAACTTTACCAAAGAGCCCTGGAAGTCTTGATAAATAGTCATCTTTAAGTTCAGCAACTCACACTTTTATAATGAACAAATTTCCCAACTCTCTTTACACTGTTGTGGAAATTAGATGTTTTTTCGGCTTTGGCTCTCTCACATCTCTGAGCCTTTGCTCACTCATAAAATGGGAATACTATACATGAGGATTGGGTAAAGTTTGTTTTAAAAAGGACAAGCACACTGCCATCAAGTCAATTCCTACTCAAGGCAACCCTACAAGACAGAGTAGAACTGCCTCTGATTTTCATAAAGTCTCACCTTTCTCCCCCAGAGTGACTAGTGGATTTGAACTCCTGAACTTGAGTTTAGCAGTCCAACACGTAACCCATTACACCAGCAGAGCTTCCTGGATTGAAAAAAAAGACCTTTAATGACTCAAAAACAGTCCAGGAGTATTATTATTTAATACCATTCCTGAAGAACAAACAAATTCTTCTCCAAAGAGTACAGCCAGAATGCTCCTTAAACTCAAGGACGGTGAGACTTCATTCCATGTACTTTCGACATGCTAGCGGGAGAGACTACTCCCTGGAAAAGGACAACATGCTTGATAAAATAGAGGATGGCAAAAAGGAGGAAGAACTACACTGAGATGGACTGACACAGTGGCTGACACAATGGGCTCAAACAATTGTGAGGATGGTGCAGGACCCAGCGATGTTTCACTCTGTTGTACACAGAATCTGTTGTTCACAGGATCGCTTTGAGCTGGAACTAACTTGTCTGTGTGCAGAAAAAATCTGTGTGCAGAGCAAATAACTGAAAAACTGAAATACATGAAGAAGAATGTGGCATCAGGGTTGAAGAAAGGGTTGTTAACAGCCTGTGATATGCAGATGACACAACCTTACTTGCTAAAAGTGAGGAGACTCAAAGCACGTGCATCCATCATCAATGCTGTGGGAGCAGCAGTCAAGAGATCAAAGGACACGTTGCATTGAGTAGATCTGCTGCACACTGACTCGAGTGTTAAAAAGCAAGGACGTCATTTGAAGGAGTAAGGTGCATCTGATCCTAGACATGGTATTTTAAATGGCCTCATTTGCATATGAAACTTGGGCAATGAATAAAGAAGACTGAAGAAGAACCAATGAATTTAAATCCCGGTGCTGGTGAAGAATATTGAAAATACAGCGCACTGCCAAAAAGACAGATCGATCTCCTTTGGAAAAAGTCCAGAGAGTGCTCCCTAGAGGCAAGGATGGGGAAATTTCATCTCACATACTTTAGACATGTCAGGAGAGACCAGTCCCTGGAGAAGGACATCATGCTTGCTAAAGCAGAGGGGTAGAGAAAGAGAGGAAGGTCCTCAAGGAGATGGTCTGACGCAGTGGCTGCAACAATGGGCTCAAGCTTATGAAGAATTGTGAGGATGTTACAGGACCCGGTAGTACTTCCTTCTATTGTTCATCGGATTAAAACCGACTCGGCTGTAACTAACAATAATCTGACAGAGTGCGTTGTAAAGTATATTATTGCAGATGCAGTTAGGTTCAAATGTTAACACGTTTTCCTTTGATCTCCCCTTGATCCATTTAAAATTTACTCCAGTTTTTAATATTTTCTGATTTTGTTTTGATTGAGTTTTTCTTGGTTTTATTTCATATGTTGGGTTTTTGTTTTGTATGTTTTCCTGTCTATGAAATCCAGGATAAATAAATATATAAAGAGAATAACTGGATTGGTAGTTTCCTAGGAACATGGCAGGGAAGGTTGAGGGGAAATAGGGAGCTAACAAGGAGTCCCAGAAGGATGAACATCTTCTGAAATTGATGACAGTAATGATTGCATAACTCTTTTTTAACATGATTGAACTATTTAATAATATGATATGTGAACTATGTCAATTAAACTGTCTTTTTTTAAAAAGACCTTTATCTCAAGAAGTAATTATATATCAAGAAAGCCTCCCAGTCCAGTCCAACTCAAGTCCATAAATAGCTTAGTGTATTACTGCAAGAAATTCACCTGCATCCATATCCATCCACTGATCCACAGATTGTAGTCATGCTCAGATATATTTTGTTTAGAATAGAAACATTTTCATGAATGATCATGAAAATGTTTCTATTCTAAACAATATATATATCCCTCGGTGGTGACTACTTTAGTGCTTGACTACTAACTGAAAGTTTGGCCATTCAAATTCATCCAAAAACGCCTCAGAATAAAGGAAAATCAGCTCTGTAAAGTCACAGTTGAAAACTATGCAGTTCTATTCTGCACATGCATGAAGTCTCCATGAGTCAATCCAACAGTAACTGGTTTGATTTAAATATAGACACACATATAATAAATGTGTTCTTGTATTGAGAGGAGGTATGAGCTGAGGTCCAATGCCCATCTGCAGCTTCAGTGTATTGCTTCAGTGTATTGCTGTATAAATATACATACATAGACCCATACCACTATTGTTAGGGATTAATGTATTTGCATAAATGCACATTGTGTTAGTCTGGGTACTTTAAAGAAACAAATCCACAGAAACTCATGTATAAGAAAGAGTTTCATATAAAGGTTAAGTGTGCATCCGAAAACATCCCAATCTAGTGCTTCCCAAGCCCACAAGCGCAACATTAACCCATTAACCCATATGTCCAACACCAATCCACAAAGTCTTCCTCCACCTCACAAAACAGACACAATGATGTCAACTATAGGAGGAAAGCCGAGTCAGTGAATATGTAAGCATTTCAGTGATGGCAGGGGTCTCCACACGGCTGCTCCAGCACCCAGGGCTGCATCAGGGTAGGTCCATGTGACTTCTCCTCAGGGATGTCTTGCAGGAAGTGAGCCCTGCCAGCTAAAGCAGGGAACTGGCTAAGGCAGCTGCACCCTGGTCCGACCATCACAAAGCAAGAGACCCAAGAACTAGAAAGGTGAAGCTCACTGAGCCATTTATCCCTCTGCTCTTCAATTAATCCCACATGTGTTTATTGTCCAGGTTGGCACAATAAACTACCTCTCACACCTTTGTTTATCTCCCTATCTATGCCTTTGCTTCCTTGAGCTTTTCTCTGTTTCCTTTTGCCTCCTCCTGCACTGCCATCACTTTCCCTCTTTTCCACCTCTTAGTGCTTCCTCTCCACTAGCTTGGTGTTGCTCTAATACAGGATCTCTACCCTCTCCTAGATGCTGTTTACACTTCCCTAGTTGTTCCCTGTCCATGACGCCATCCACTCACCACACCCTTCTCCCCACCCCCTTCTTCCCACTCTACCTTCCATTGCCTCATTGCCTTCTCCCCAGGCTTCTCACCCATGGTCCAACCCATATAATTGAGCAACCCATTCATGTCCTAGTCCAAACAACAAGAAAACTTACAGTTGAAAAAAGAGAAGGGAAGAGAAGAAGATGAGAGAAAAGAAAAAAGGCCCTAGATAGGTTCAGGTCTGTTTGCTGGTCCCCATTGGACCTTCCCCTCTGGTCCTGATGTGGATCCGGGGGCTGCCCCTCCCCATCTAAAGTCCATTCTTGGGGCTCCTTAGGGGCTCTGTGGTTTGGTTTTATTCTGATTGCTTATCTGTTATGCTCCATTCCCACACTGTCTCCCCATTGTATGCCCCGATTACTGTCCCGTCTCCATATGCTCCAGTTAAGGGGCAACATGTCTTGAGCTGTAGATAGTCCCACAGCCCTCTCTGTGCCCCAGCAGGTCCATGCAGTGACCTCATCCTCTGGACTTAGTGTGCCCATATAGAGTCTAGGCTGACTGCCCCTTTCTATTTTTCATTCTTGGTTTGCTTCCATCTGGGTATGGTAGGTCGGTTCCTTTCCCCCACCAAAAGATCTAGTGTTGTTTTCTGCAGCACACACTTCCAGAGTGGGAGTCAGGCTATCGATGGAAACTTAGGCTGTTTCCAAGTCTTTGTGATTGTGAATTGCACCACAATAAACATTGGAATGCAGGTGACTGGTCATGTTTTATTTCTTACCTCCTCTAGGTATATGCCCAGTAGAGGGATGGCTGGATCATAAGAAAATTTCCATTTTCTGTCACCAGATCACTTTCTACAGTGGCTCTACATGACCACCAGCAGTGGAGGAGGGTTCCTATTTCACCACATCCCCGCCAACTCTTGTTGCTCTCTGATTTTCTGATTTGGGCTAGCCTCAGGGGTGTTAGGCAGTATCTCATGGTTGTTTTAATTTGCATTTCTCTTATGGTTAATGAACAGGAACACTTTCTTATGTGTTTGTTGGTCATATGGGTCTCCTCCCTAGTGGAAGTTCTTTTCAGTTCTTTTGCCCACTTCCATAGGCGGTTAGCTGTTTTCTTCTTTTTTGCAGATCATGATGGTGTTGTAGATTTTAGTAATGAACCCTTTGTCCAATGTGTCATTACTGAATATCCTCTCCCAGTCTGTGGGTTGTTTTGTCACCCTCTTGGTGAAGTATTTTGAGGTTCACAGATGTTTCATTCTTATTAAATCCCATATGTTGATTTCCACTTCACCTGTGTGTGTACCCTTCCCTATTGCAGTGAGCCTATGCATTCCCTGGGCCAATGATCTTAGGTTTGCCCCAATTCCTTCCGTGATGGTCCTGATGGTTTGGGGTTTTACTTCTAGGTCTGTGATCCAACTTGAGTTTGTTCTTGTACATGGTGTGAAGGAAACAACTTGTTTCAGTTTTTTACATGTGGATATCCATTGTTTCCAGTACCACTTGTTAAAAAGGGCATCCACTTTCCACTTGATGTTTTTGAGACCCTTATCAAAGTTCAGTTGTCTATCCCTTATTGAAGTTCAGTTGTCTCTGTTGATGGTTTTACTTCTGGACTTTCTATTCTTTCCCACTGGTCTGAGTACCTGTCACTGTGCCAGTACCATGCTGTTTTGACCACTGTATCTATGTAGTGGATATTAAAATCAGGTAAAGCAAGTCCTCCGACTTAACTTTGTCCTTATTCTTGAGGAGTTCTCTGCTAATTATTGGCTTCTTCCATCTACATATAAAATTGGTGGTGAGTTTTTCCAGTCCTTTGAAGAATATTGTTGGTATTGGAATCAGAATAGCCTTAAACTTATAAAGATTGACATACCTTCTGTGTTGAGCCTTCCAATCCACAAGCATGGGATATTCTTCCATTTGTGGAGGTTGCTTTTGATTTCCTGTATTAGGGTCTTATAGTTTTCCTTGTATAGGTCTTTAGTTTTTGTTGTTGTTAAATCTATTCCTAGGTATTTCAGTTTGTTCTAGGTTACTGTGAAGTGTACTGCCTTCTTGATCTCCTCTTCCATGGTCCTTCCCGATGTGTATAGAAAACTTACTGACCTCTATTTGTGGATTTTGTATCTTGCCAGTCTTCCATGTTCCTCTTTCTCTATAAGTATTCCCATTTTGGAGCTTTTGAGGTTTTCAATGCACAAGATCATGTCACCTTCAAATAGTGATAGTTTCACCTCCTCCTCTCCAATTTGGATACCTTTAATGCCCTTCCACTGTCTAATGTTAGCTAGAACCTCCAGTATGATATTGAATAGAAGTGGGGGCAAGGGGCATCCTTGCCTTGTACGCTTTTTCAGGGGGATTTTTTTTTGTCTTTTCTCCATTGACTATGATGTTGACTGTTGGCTTTTCATAGATAGCTTGTATTCGCTTGAGGAATTTACTTTCCATTTCTATTTTCATGAGTGTCTTAATTAGGAATGGGTGTTGGATGTTGTCAAATGCTTTTTCTGCATCCATGGCTATTATCATATGGTTTTTATCCGTTTTTCTTATTGATGTAGTGTATAATATTGATGGAATTTTGGATGTTAAACCATCCCTGCATCCCTGGGATGAGTCCTACCTTATCGTAGTGGATGATATGTTTTATATATTCTTTGTATTCTATTGCCCAATATTTTGTTAAGGATTTTTGCATCGTGTTCATTAGTGATATCGGTCTGTTGTTATTTATACCCATGGGGTCTTTGCCCTGTTTGGGTATGAAAGTTATGCTAGCTTCCTAGGAGGAATTTAGGAGTTTGCCATCCTTTTCTATGCTCTGGAATATACTTTGTGGAGGATCAGAGTCAACTCTTCCCTGAATGCTTGGTAGAATTCTGCTGTGATGCCTTCTGGCCTGGGCTTTTTTTCAATTGGTAGACTCTTGATGACTCTCTCTATTTCTTCTTTTGCTGTGGGCTTGTAGAGGTTCCTGACTTCTGTCTGAAATAATCTAGGAAGGGACAGTTTTTCCAAGTATCTGTCCATTAGAATTTGAATTCATTAGAATGCAGTCCTTCATAGTACTTTGTGATAATCCTTTTAATCTCATTGTGGTCTGTTGTAATTACCCTCACGTGTTTCATCCCTCTGTTTCATCTCTCATCCTGGCTATTGATGTTTGCTCCTTCCTTTCCTTGGTTGGATTTGCCAGCGGTCTGTCAATTCTGGTAATCCTTTCATAGAATCAGCTTTTGGCTGCATTTATCTTTTACATTGTTCTCTTGTCTTCCCACTGGTTTGATTCTGCCCTGAGTTTTGTTATTTCTTTTCTTTTGCTATTGGAAGGGTTGTACTGTTGACTCTGTTCTAGTTGATGGAGGTTTTGTGATAACGTATCTATCATAAGCCTCTCTTCTTTTTTCATATATGCATGTATTGATATCACACTACCTCTGATAGCTGCCTTTGAAGTATCCCATAAATTTTGACACATTGTGTTCTCATTCTCATTAGTTTCTAGAAACTTCCTAACATCTTCTCTGATCTGGCCCTGTACTCATTCATGTTGCAGATCGTTGATCGTCCTCCAATTGGTTGCCTTTGCTTTTCTGAATGTCCTTTTATTAATCTCCAGCTTTATGGCATGGTGATCCAAGAAATATGTCTGAATAATCTCTATGCATTTGAATTTGCTCAGGCTTGACTTGTTTCCCAGCATGTGGTCTATTTTTGAAAATGATCCATGTGGGCTAGAGAAGAATGTGAATTATTTTTTGCATTTGGATGGAAAGCTCTATAAATGTCTATCAGGCCCAGTTGCCTAATTACATTGTTTAGCTCTATAGTCTCTTTGCTGAGCTTCTTTCTCAGTGATCTGTCTTTCTCTGATAGTGGAGTATTAAAGTCACCTACTATTATTGTTGAATATGTGATTTATTTTTTAATAGTTTGGTGAAATTTGTTGCTCTATTGTTGAGCCTGTAAATATTCACTGTGCTAACTGGTTCCTCGCTTACTAAAACTTTGAGCATTATATAGTGCTCCTCCTTGTCTCTTTTTATGGTTTGAACCTTGAGGTCCATTTTGTTGAAAATTTAGATTGCCACCCCTGCTAGTTTTAAGTAGCCATTTGCATGGTATACTTTCTGCCAGCCTTTTATTCTTAGTTTATTTTTGTCTGTGTGCTTAAGATGTGTCTTGCAGGCAACAGATTGTTGGATTGTTTACTGAGCCCTTCCTCCAGTTTTTTTCTTTTAATGTATGAATTGAGTCTATTGGAATTCAGAGTTATTATCACAATCTGTTGATTCATGGTTCTCATATCATGTCTTGCATTTTGAGTGTTTTCCTATCCTTTCATAGCAGTGTGCTGTGTTTGTGTGGGGAGTTTCTATCTCATCTTTTTCCTTCTGAGGCCCTGTTATCTTTGTAATTGTTGGCACATTGGCTTCTGGATGGAGATGGGCTGTATGGTATTCTCCTTCTTGTGCTTGGCGGTGGTTGATCCTCTGGCCATAGTGAGTCAGCCAGTCTCATCAGCAGGGTTGGGTGCAGTGTCTTGATGCATATTCTTTGAGTCTTTCCTTGTCATGGAAGACCCTTATCTCCCCATCTATCTTAATGGATAATTTGTCAGGGTAAAGGATTCTTGGGGCGACATTTAGGGATGACATTGCTTACTCTCTCCTCTGCTTTATGGTGTCTGCTAATAGGTCTGAACATATTCTTACCTGAGCTTCTTTGTATATGACTGTCTTCCTGTCTCTTGCTGCTCTTAGAAATTTTCTCTTTTTCCTCAAAGTTGGATATTTTTACTATTATATGTCTTGGTGAGTTCTTGTGGTTTAGTCTACCTGGTATCCTTTCTGCTTTCTGTGTGAGCGCCTGGTTCTCACTCATTAAGGTGGGAAAGTTTACTTCCAGAAATTCCTTCACTACCTTGGCTGTCGACTTGTGTGGGGTGTTCTGCTCCAGTAGAATGATTATTCGAATATTATTCCTCTTCTTAGCACCTGTCATTGATCTGAGGTTATCCTCTGCTTCCTTAATTTTCCTATCTGACTGTCTTTCTCGCTTGCTGAGGTCTGTTTGAGTGTCTTTGAGATCACTGATATGGTTCTCTGCCTCCTCGGACCTAATCCACCTTGATTTTCTTTTGTAATAAATTTAGCAGATGTTCACCCACTTAGATTTATTTATCCATGAAGAATTGAAGCATTAAACAGTGACATTCTTTACTTTCACTCCTAAATTATGTTACATTATTTTTTAAATTGCTTTGCTTTCTCATGGGAAAAAAAGAGCCCAGGCATAAACCTTTGATACTTTCTACTTGCTAGTTTTGCAACACATTTTTAATATAAAAATGTTTTGAATACTTGGACAATTTCTATGATTGGCAGAGAGCATTCAATAAGAGAGATGATAATGTGGTTAGTCTTGAAAGTTAAGAGCTATGATCTTTCATCCATTGTTTAATCCATTTTAATACCTGGTTTATATTGTCCTCTAGATCTTCGGGGGGTAAAGGAAGGGCAGTAAGATAGTTCATGCACTATCCTACTTCCTTGTAGGAGTCCATAGCTCCTTCATACAGAACTTGAAATTTTTCTTTCTTTTTTTGTAAAATCATTTTATTGGGGGCTCATACAATGCTTATCACAACCCATACATATATTCATGTGTCAAGCACATTTGTACATTTGTTGCTATCATCATTCTCAAAATATCTTCTTTCTACTTGAGTCTTTGATATCAGCTCCTCCTTCCCCCCATCTCTCCCCACCCTCCCTCACTCACAAACCCTTTATAATTTATAAATTATCATTATTTTTTCATGTCTTGCACACTGAATATTGTCTTCTAGTTTCTTCTTGTTCTAACCTGTTTCAAGTATTTTTTAACAATATACTGTTATATGTTCTCAGCACAAAAACTATATGAAACCAGGGTTCAGGTAAGAAATAACAACCATGGTAATCAATAATACCTCTACCTTCTTTATGTGATTTTCTAACTCATCCAATACTCTTTCTTCATCTAAAATGAAACTCTTAGTCTTCATCATAGCCATTATATAATTGCCCTTCTTAATAGCTAAATCACCCACATGAATGCATTTAAGCCCTGATCTTGATGCAAGTTATTTGCCTAGTGTAGTTTTCCCAACCTCTGGTGTATCGGTGAGCAAGACGTTCAACTGCAATATGGTCTTCACCACAATGATTCCTAGAGTGAATAGCATAACATGCATATACACAGATAAAATAAAGTCATCTTCCATCAGGAGTGTTGTGTGCCTGG
Source organism: Tenrec ecaudatus (assembly GCF_050624435.1). Classification (NCBI taxonomy): domain Eukaryota; kingdom Metazoa; phylum Chordata; class Mammalia; order Afrosoricida; family Tenrecidae; genus Tenrec; species Tenrec ecaudatus. The sequence goes on from NC_134535.1 coordinate 109,976,123, forward strand.
TTTTACCCATTACAGCCCTAGTATCATAAATAAGATCAAAATCAGGGTTTAGATAGACTAGATGCCAATAACAATCCTTTGTTAGACTGTTTAACTATGGAATTCATGTGATTCAAAGGTTAATGTATATTTATTTTATTCAAAAAATAAACAAACACCTATTGGGGGCATATAATTGTATTGTTCTGTTATTGCGTGAGTTGGAACTGATCCAAGAACAACAACTTGGCACTGGTCTAAGCACTGAGGATGCAGCAGTGACAGAACAAGAACAAGAGAAAAGAAAAGAAAGTAATAAAAAAAAGCATAGGAGCATGATGCTTACCTTCTAGTCAGAGAAGGTAGATCATTTTAAAAAGCCAACTTGCCACCATCCAGTTGGTTTTGACTCATACAAACCCTAATGGGCAAAGTTAGAACTGCCCCTGTGGGTTTCCAAGGTTATAAATCTTTATAGGAACAGAAAATCTCATTGGACTCTATTGAAGCAAGTGGTGGATTCGAACTGCTGACTTTGTGGTCAGCTCCTCCCCAAAGTAGACAACAAATGATGTAAATAAATGTCAGGTTCTGTGTGAAATGGCTGGAAGCATAAAGGGCTGAAAGAACAAATGGGCCCCCTTTTAAAGATGTAGCTCAAGGAAGACCTCACTGTGAGTGTGGTGTTGAGTAAAAGATGTGAATGAATAAAGAAGTAAAGCAAGATATGTGGATATTTTAGAAAAAAGCATTTGGAGAAGAAGAAAACTATTTCAAACTGTCCAGAATAGTCTCTGGCACATTGTAGGTGCTAAATTAAAAATCACACCAAAAAAGAGTCCCTGTCATCAAGTCAATGCCAACTCATAGCGACTGTATAGGACAGAGTAGAACTTCCCTGTTTGTTTCCCAGACTGTAATTCTTGAAGGAAGTAGAGTCTCCTCATTCTCCCTAGGAATGGTTAGTGGTTTCAAAGTGCTGACCTCTGGTCAGCAGGGCCGTGCATAACCACTATGTCACCAAGGCTTCCTAGGTGCTAAATAATGTTTATTAAAGAAAAGGGAAAAGGAGGTTGGGCTAAGAAAAATTATTTTGAGGGAAGAGGGTGGTGACTTAGAGAGGGGAACTACCATTTTCCTTTCAGGGATGAGGGTGCTCAACAAAGGATGTAGGGAGATGGGGTAGAGGTGTCTGATAGAGGGGTGACATTGTTCAGTAGCAGGGTACCACTCGACCCAAGGCTGCAGTTGCACGAGAGAGAAACCCTGAGCTCTTGGTCCTGTTCTGACCATTCAGCATGACTTTGTCTTTGTTCTCTCCAGCTTGGACTCAACGATGACATGCTTTACCTGCATCCCCACCTCACCCCCCACTTGGAGGGATCTCCCAGAGTGAGAGGTAAGGGTCACTCATAGCCCATGTGCTCGCATTCCTGTTTGCATTTAGTTTCCACTCCAGTGGCAGGTACTCAACTCCTCTCATTTTATGTAAGTGATTCCACAAGGTCCACAAGATCATCACCATCATTGCATAATGCCAGTTGGCATAAGTGCAGTCATTGACACCAGCAGAACAAATACAGCACCTATTTTCTTTTCATAATACCAAGTAAACATCATTGAATGATTCTTCAGTCAATAAGTAAATTGGGATTCAGAGGTAGAGAACGTTTTTCATGACTCCCTAAGGCTCTCCTTTTGTATTTCACAAATGAGAGGCCACAATTCTGAAAGAGAAAACTCAACATGTTACCATACATGTTACCATATGGCACTAAATTTCCTCTGCTTAATTTCCCAAGTTACAGTTTATTTTCATTGGTTCCTAATAGGAGCAAGTGGTCAAGTCTGTAAAGTTTAGTAGTGTGAACTGTGCCAAGCTAAAAGTAGATTGGAAAGAACTTGCTAGTATATACAACTGCAGTCATTGGCGAGACGGTAATGAGGAATGGGTTAGTCTCTCACTTATCCCTGCTTCTTGCTGTGACTCTTTTCTGAAGCCAGTCTGGAGCTATTCACTCTTTCACTCCCTCAGAACAGATCTCAGCGGTGAAAACTCTACGTTTTCAATTTATTGAGAGAGCCCTCACTGTGTGCCAATTCCTGAAGGAAGAATGCTATATACAGCTCCATATTTAGAATCAGCAATAACATGGAGAGGTATGTGAAATCATTGTAACAATTTACAATGAAAGAATTTATACAGTGTGGGAAACTGTCAGAAAGAAAGAACAAATTTATCTGGGTAGAAGGACAGCCGATATGCTCCTTAGAAGGGTGTATGTTGAGGCTTCATCTCACCAATTTTAGACACATCATTAGGAGAGACCAGACCAGGGAAGACACATACTTGATAGAGGGTCAGCTAAAGAAACGAGAAGACCTTCAACAAGATGGGGAGACACCGTAACTGAAACAGTGGGCTCAAACATAACAACTGTGTAGACGACTCACAACCGGGACGTGTTTTGTTCTGTTGAACATAGGGTTGTTTGAATTAGAGCGAAACTGACTCAAAAGCACCTGTCACCAATATTGTAGAAAAGTAAAGCTCAGATTGGTCAAGTAATTTGCTCAAGGTCGCATAGGCCAAACTAGAATTAAACCCCAGGCTGTAGAATACTTGTGTTGCTGCGTGGCAAACAGTGAAGCATTCAAGTTACTGGGTGAACGGTTGGCAGCTTGAACTCCCCCAGAGATGCTTCGGAAGACAAGCCTGAAGGTCAGTTTCTAGAAGGTCGCTGCCTTGAGATCCCATTGGCACACTTTTACCCGGCACACCTGAGGTTGCCGGGAGTAGGAGTCAGCTGCATGGCAGGTAACAATAGGATGCAAAAGCACCAGATTTTAACCCCTCTCTGTGCCACATACTCAAGTGTTCTCTTGTTAGGAAAGAAAGAGCAGACAGTGGGCTGGTAGCAGTAGCCTAAGAGTGTTAACCAACTTCTCAGTGTCCCTGTGATAATTACTTTTCTCCATTCCACCTACTAATGGACGTGGGACTCGGTATGGTTTGGGAATGTCCAGTTAAATGCCTACTTTTTCTCCAACCCTTGCAGCAAGCAATGGCCGTGTGACATATTGTTGAGAATATGTGCATACAGTTCTGCTCGAGGGGTCTAGGACAAAGTTTGTTTTTCTAAGAATTGTGCCCAGGATCCTTCCTTCTTCTTTATTTCTGGCTTCTACGTGGTAGAGATGAATAGAACTACAGCTAGCTATCATCTTATAATAATAGGGGAGAGGAGAGAGGAGAGAGAGAGAGAGAGAGAGAGACACTTTGGCAATAAAAATGACCTGCTGTGCCCACACAAGATTCCCTGCTCCCAGACGTCTTGTTGTGAAAGGGAAACAGGTCCTGATTTATTTGGGCTTTTGTTGGCTACATCTCTCTTACTTGAAAATCCACAGAGTGGTAACTGGCATGAGCTCGTACTGCCCAGTTCATCTCTGAGTCAGTGCTCCTCCATCTGGTCTACTCTTCTGGCTCAAACACTTACCTTCAACCCATGGCTTGAATGTTGGACAGATTGTAGAACCAAGTTTCACCTTAGTACTTTGAAACTTGTTATGTGTACACTCTACCTAAATGCATACATTTCCTTTCTACCCTTTGTTCACTCTGATCATCTACATAGACACTCCTTTCACACTAAATTTTATATTCTTTCAACAGGCAAGTACCCGAATAGTCTAGTAATTGATACATACTTAAAAAATAAAATACATATAAATGCACAAACCTTTCTAATAGTTAGGAAGGTCTCTGTATTGCTCAGTGCTTCTTTTATCAACTTCAGTTCTTGCTATCTGACCTTGATGTAACATCCTGATATTGTTTTTCCTCCTTCCTCACCCATTAGATTCAAGGTTCTTCCTGCAAGTGGATTTCCTGTAATCTTTAGAGAATCTTTGGAGGAAAATATTCTTTTAAAATCTATTGGTGAATCGTTGTTTTGTCATTGACTCATATTTTGAATTTCAACCTTGTGTACCACATAATTTTCACTCGCGGTTATTTGCTATTCTCTCCATCTATGCCATGGGTCCTTCGTTTTCAGGACAGGGTGTGACCTATGTTCATGTTTGGTGCCTGGTCAATACTAAGTAGTTCATGCTTGCTGAGTACATTCATGGTTTGATCAATACACACTGACCTTCTCAAGCCTCAACTTTACTCATTAGACTCCTGTCTTGGATAGCTTCCCTTTGCTCTTTCTCCACATTCTCCATCCCTGGGATCTCTACCGTTTGGGGCCGAGCTGTATACATCAATACACTCTCATGATATTTGTCTACATATTTTGTTTGGTCAATGAAAAATCTTAAAACTGGAGATCTAAGAAAGGGAAGAGAGGGAGATCGAGTCAATATTCATCTACTGTCTGCCACCTTCAAGTTGTCTTCCTGTGTTAGCCCTGTCCTTTGAGTTTAGGTGAACGCATGTTTCAGGGTGCCCTTCTCCATCCAACGCTTCCTCTCCATTCTAATAACCACGTCTAACCTTATTACTTTGGAATGAAAAAAAATGTCATTGAGGCAAGTACAATTCATGGAGACCCCTCATGCACCAGAGAAGACTTGGGCCCCATAGGGTTTTCACTGGCTAGTGTTTCAGGTGTAAGTCACAGGCCTGTCTTCCAGGGAGCCTCTTGTAGACATGGAGCGCAAACGTTTTTGTTAGCATCCAAGCATGCTGTTCGCTCCACCCAGGTCCTCCTTTGAGATAAGTTGTAGTTAATTCTACTGGCACTAGCGAGGTTTATTACATGATTCTTTGTGGCTACTTTCTTCACCTATGTGAAGTAGACACATTATTGTCAAATCATCTTTAACTTGTCCTCATTTTAATGTGCCATCTGCTTACTGCTGGAACACTGACTCATGTAACAACTATAAAAATATTGGAAAACCTTACCTATCTTTCAATATTTACCAGCAACTGGGTTGTTGCAATACATGTTGTTTTTACCCCAATACACCGTTTTCAGTATTTGCTACGTGTAATAGTTTTCTTTGGGAAGTTCAAACACTTATACCCTCCCTGGTCTCTCTCGATAGCAGGGCAGACAGATTGTGAGCCAATCCATGTGTATCTGTAAAATGTTCTAGTACAGACAGGATTCCTTCAAATAACTTCACACCAGCTAAAGATTTCAGAGAATGTACAAATACACATATAAAGCACATTCCATTTGGTTTTCGTGTGCATAATACAATTTTTCCTATGGGTATATTAGCCTTGATTTATTACTTATGCTATTTGAGTAGCTAGAATGTTTACATTTTAGACCATTCTTTTCAGGCACAAAAGCATTTATGAAAGTTTGAAAATATACCACGGCATAGTGCTTAAAACATATATATTTTTAAAATGCATTGAAGAACTGACAGACAGGATAGAATTCCAGAAGATACTGTAATGATTATCATAAAAATTACATATATTAGAGTTATCATTAAGTATTTTACCTGTTTATTTTTAATAGCTCTTTGTTGTTATGGCACCACAGTTTGGGATCGTAGATTATCCATATTTTTTGTGTTTGCATTGGAAGGGACTTGCTCTGGGATTCAGAGAATCCCACCCACTTAACCTTACTCCTCAGCTGCTTATAGGTGGAAACTTTCCTTATTCTGCATCTTGCTGTTCTCACTTGTGAAATGAAAGGGTTGACTTAAGACATACCCATAGTCCTTTCCAAATATATCGCTTTACTTTAATTCAGGTGTCACTAGGAAAAAAGGGACAATATATGAGAGAGATATATTCCAACATCCTGTGACAACATCTCATATCCTCAGGGTAGTTCCTTTGGGCAAGCTGTGGGATCGCTAACATTACACAGAGCTATGCAGCTTGGGGAGTGGTCTACACACAAAGGGGGTTATCTTTTGAAAATTATGTCTTTCATGGTCAGTGTAAGATATGAAAACAATAATAATTTATAATTTATCAAGGGGTCATGAGGGGGAAGGGAGGGAAAAAGAGGAACCGATGCCCAGGTCTCATAAAGAAAGCAAATGTTTAGAAAATGGTGAAGGCAACATATGCTTGATACAATTGATGTATGGAATGTTACAAGAGCTGTAAGAGCCCCCAATGAAATGATTGGAAAGAAAGAAGACAACTGTCTTTATACTTACAATTGTATTAAATACAACCCCAAATGATTTGAAATCCTATAAACATTATTTTCCAAGTGAGAAAGCTTCACCTTACCTCTTAACATTACTTTTCCTTCTTTTTCTATTATCATCATATCTAATTTAATTTTGTTCATATACCTTTAGGAAAAAACTCTTTGTTAAGTCTCAACCTCCAGTACTCCCCCCCTATCGCGCTCCCTTTGGGAATGAGACCACTCCCCACCTGCTTCTCAATATTGGAGCACCTGGGATCCCCTGTCTGAACCCATCTATGATCCTGTAACTGTAATCTGGTTGCTGAAAGCCAGTTAATTGTTTGATAAGGGACCATTGTGGATTTGGAATTTGAGAAGACAGATGTAACCACTTAGACTGTTGACACTTGTATATCTGCGTGACACCAGTATCTGATTGTGAAGCTGTAGCTTTGAGTCAATTTGAAAGTTTAAAACCTTGGTATGAGGAATCTGTAGAAAATTCACGTTTTCCTTTAGAATGCATCTGTAAAAATTGGCAGTTCTTTAAGAATATTTTAGAAGAATAAAGAATTATATATAATTTTATATTAAATTATATATGCATACATTTCAATATATGTGGATATATTGCAATGTGGCCACAATACAAAATACAAGTGCCACTTAAGACATTTAAGTGAGATCTTAAGTTAGAACTTTTTGTTCCAAAATTGGAAAATGTGATGAACACTTATTTTGAAGTCTTAATGTGGTCTTACAATAAGAAAAAAAAAAAGCAGGAATCATTTTCGATGCACACCTTTCCTGATATTTATTTATTTATTTTTAATAAACCATTTTATTGGGGGCTCTTACAGGACGTATAACAATCCAGACATCAATTGTATCAAGCACATTTGTACATACTATATTGCCATCATCCTTTCCAAAACATTTTCTTTCTACTTGAGCCCTTGGTATTAGCTACTCTTTTCACCCTCTCCCCGACCCTACCTCACTCGTGAACCCTTGATAATTTATAAATTATTTTCATAGTTTACACTGTCTCTCTTCATCCACTTTTCTATTGTTCCACCCACCCTGGGGGACGTCGATTATTGCGATTGGCTCCTCCTTTCTTCCCCTTCTCTCCCCACCTTCTCCCTACCCTGATGATATCAGTATTCTCAGTATTGGTCCTCAGAGATTTATCTGTCCTGGATTCTGTGTGTCAAGAGCTCTTGTCTGTAGCAGAATACATGCTCCTGTCTAGCCAGGTTTGTAAGCTAGAACTGGGGTCATGATAGTAGTGGGGAGGAAGCATTAAAGAACTAGAGGAATGTGTGTTTCATCAGGGTTATATTGTACCCTGGCTTGCTGGTCCATTCCTTGTGACCCTTCTGTAAGGGGATGTCCAATTGTCTACAGATGGGCTTTGGGTCTCCATTCCCAACCCCTTCATTCACATAAAAATGGTTGTTTGTTTGAGGCCTTTGATGCCTGATCCCTGATTCAGTCAACACCTTGTGATCACAGAGGTTGGAGGGCTTCTTCCTTATGGGTTTTGTTACTTCCCTGCTAGATGGCTGCTTGTTTAACTTCAAGCCTTTAAGACCCCAGTTGCTATATCTTTTAACACCTGGACACCATCAACTATCTTCACAACATTAACTTATGCACTCATTTTGTCTTCAGTGAGGACAGTGAGTTTTTAATTAAATATTGACTTGATAAAAATTGAAGAACTAAGACTAGATTAAATAAATAAAAGTGAAAAACACTTAAAATCATTTAACTTTATTTCAGCAATAGTTACATTTTATAGACTATAAATAATATTAAGATCTTGATTTAATTTACTGGTATTGAATTAACAAATTTTTGTTTTAATGTAAAGTTTACATACCTCGGGGTATTTTTAGAGATGAGCTTAATATTAAATAGTGTAAATAAAGAATTGGACTTCTTGTCATTGAAATAACAAGATTTTCTTTGATGAGGAGTTAAATTGGATCCCCGAAATTGGGGGATAAAGCCATGAAGTGGTTAATTCACAAACTTTCATAGATGGGGGAACATATTGAGAGGATTAAGGTGTAGGTGTTACTTAATTGTAATTGTGAAGCTAAAGAATTACAGGTGCCAAGCTGGAAAGGGGTGGAATGAGTTACTTAAAGTTTATTGTGCCAACCTGGCCGATAAACACATGTGGGATTAATTGAATGGCAGAGATATAAATGGCTCAGTGAGCCTCGTCTTTCTAGTTCTTGGGTCTCTTGCTTTGTGATGGTCGGATTAGGATGCAGCTGCTTTAGCCAGTTCCCTGCTTCAGTTGGCAAGGCTAACTTCCTGCAAGACATCCCCAAGGAGAAGCTGCATGGACCTACCCCAATACAGCCCTGGATGCTGGAGCAGCCTTGTGGAGACCCCTGCCAGCGCTGAGATGCTTACACGTTCACTGATTCAGCTTTCCTCCTGCAGTTGGCATCATAGTGTGTATTTTGTGAGATGGAGGAGGACTTTGTGGATCGGTGTTGGACATATGGGTTAATGTTGGTCTTGTGGGCTTGGACAGCACTGGGTTGGGATGTTTTCTTGATGTGCACTTACCCTTTATATAAAATTCTCTCTTATACATGAGTTTCTGTGGATTTGTTTCTCTAAAGTAACCAGACTAACACAGGAGTTTTAAAATTTAGTTTATTCTTCAAATATATCCAGCTTCCAGGAGACTAGTGAATAAAGGTCATCAAACTTCAAGGTTTTAGAAAGCTGGTGCTCATGTGTTATTTCTCAGGAGATAATTATAAATTTCTGACAGTTCAAAACTTCATGACAGGTCACTTTTTTATTAACAGGTTATAATTGTAATTATTCTAATTGCTAACTTGATTGTCTTGAATCTAGCTGCCTACCTGTAAGATTAATTTCAGATGTTTAGTAACTTGTTGGGCATTGTGTATGAACTTTATTTTTTTTTAAAGACTTCATGTTTTTACGATTTGGGGGAGTCTATTTTTCTTCTGACTAAATTAACTTTAGTTTTAGTTGGCTTTGCACTACATTTGCAATTCCCACCAGGTCTCCTATTTTTAAAATATTATGAGTTAGCCATGGCCATATTAAATTTTGTCATCTACAGATAAGTATTTGCTTAAGAATGTGCTAGAATGCCAGACTAAAAGTCTCCAACAGAAAGTGGACTATAATGGGCCTGTAAAAAGGATTGATACTTGACCTTGGAGTCTACCAGACTAAATCCTAGAACTCTGGAAGGTGAAGAGGTTCATAAATTACACCCGATTAAAAACCAGGCAAGACAAAATTTGCTACTACATAAATGAAATGTTCGGGGACGTTGTTTATGATGTTGTGTTTGCTGTTGTTCGGTTCTGCCAAGTCAGTTCCGACTCCCAGGGACCTCAACACAGCAAAACTAAACAACCCCTAGCCCTGCACCGTCCTTGAAACCGTTCTTACATTGGAGGCCAGTATTGTAGCTGTATGAATCCATCTCTTCCAAGGGCTTCCTCCTTTTCACTACCCCTCCCCTTTACCAAGCATGATGTCCAGCTCCTGGAAATGGTCTTTCCTGGTAACGTGAGACGAAATCTCTCCATCCTTGTTTCCAAGGAGTACTCTGGTTGTACTTCTTGATAAACTACCTACCTGTATTATTTTAGAAATCATGCCTCTGTAACTTAATTGCTTTTCTGTCTTTACTGACCCATGCCCCATACTTTACATGATTTAAGTTTTAGATTTTATCTTTTCAAGATGTATAACATTTTCCTTGGTATTTAGTAGTGTTCTTTCACTTATATTTTGCTTATTTGTATATATGACTCTTCCCAGGCATTTTAGCTGAAAAGCTTTCCTTTATATATATTTTTCTTACTAGTATTTTATGTGTATATTATTGGCTGAAGGAATGATTGTTATATAATATTGTTAGAATTATCAGTTATCATATGGAGGTTACTTCATGTGGACCATAGATATATAAAGAAAGCATATTATATTAATAAATTTTGAGGTAGCACCTTAAAATGTAAGCCTGATCTGAGAACAGGTTAGTCTTTTGATGAAGCCCTCATCAATATTTACCCACATAAGGTCATCACTAATGATTTGCGTGTTACTATAGCAAAGGTACTGAAGAAATCAGATAGTGCCCAGTTAACAAATAGCATCATTTCTAGGATCTGAATGGCTTGTATTAAAAACCACCCAAGGGGAGAATCACATTCACTCATTGCCATCGAGTTGATGCCCATTCATAGTGACCCTACAGGATAGGGTTTAACTGTCCCTGTGAGTCTCCAAGACTGTAACTGTCTATGAGAGTAGAAGCTCTATCTCCCGAAGAGAGGCTGGTGGTTGCAAACTTCTGACCTGTGGATCCCAGCCCAACTCAAAACCGCTATGCCACCAGAACCTAATATTATGTTCCTAATACTTTTGACCTAGTTTCTATCCAGCCTTTGGTGACCCAGGCCATGTACTATAGAAAACCATGACTTTAGACTGTCCTTTTAAGGTACACAATATTCTTCATAAGCCAACCAGAAGACTTCAACTTGGGAACCCAACTAAATGAATTGGGCTGTACCTTAAACTTACCTGTAGAAGGTTTAAGGAATGAAACACCCCCTTGGACTTAAGACTGAAATGCTGTCATGTGAACGGAACCAGATGATTGCTGTCTCAAATTTGTAGATTTGGTGGTCATTGAATCTCTTGCTTTTACAGTGCCCAATGGATGTCAGCTTGAGACTACCATATATTTTCTATTTTCATGTTCTTTTTTGCTATCTTATGTGAATGAGCATTATTGAAAGTTTTGGTCTATTGCCAACACTCATGGCTTGTGAATAGTGTCCAGTCAGCTTGAATCTTTCATCTGAACAGGTTAACAATCCATGTGTTTTGATCTAAGCTTTTGTCCTATCCATATATACCTTCCTTTTCGGAACAGCATTTGAAATTCTATAACATTGGCTAAATTAATGATGCTATCAATATAATTACCATTTTCCCCTGGGGGTAATTTATAATGTGTCCTAAGAAAAGGATAATGCTGTCTCTAAAGTGGATCAGGGACATATATAAACCATAGATACATGAATGGATCTTGAGCTCAGACTTAATCATAGTTTTAATCTAAGAAATTGTTAACTCTTGTGATATAGTACCTGCCCTAAGGAAAAGGTCTTTGAAGATATGGGTGCTATAGCAAAGCATGGCGAAGTAATCAGACTGTGCTCAGCTATCTGAAAGAATAGCATCTGAGGGCTTAAAGATGTGTCTTAAAACAAGCAGTCATCGAAGTGAGGTGACAACTACATTCATATAGAAGAAGCCCATCAGTTTGTGTAATCAAAGAATTGTAAAACATACAATCCAAGACCAGAGAAGGGGATGGTATTAGAACTTAAATTCTGAGCACCTAGCTTGCAGAATGCTACAAACAACAGTGTAGACAAAAGTCCATTGTAGGATTCCCACTTGGATTCAGCCTCCGATGACTTTCACCTGACCGTTGACCAGGATGGGGAAGAGCTTTGCTATCAGAGTGCGTTAGAAAGTGGACTAATGCAGATGTAGTTAGGTTAAAATGTAACACCTTATCGTGTTTTCCTCTTTGTATTCTAGTTGTAAATGTATTTGTTTATATTATTTTCCTTTATCTTTTTAATTGAAGTGTTTTGGTTTATGTTTAAATGTTCTGTTTTGTTATTTTTTCTGTTTGTTTTTGTATGGCTTTCTTTACATGAAATCCAGGATAGAAAAATCTATAAAGCCAATAATGAGATCAATAGTTTCTTGGGCTTAGGATTAGGGAAGGGAGCTGGAGACATAATAATAATGAATACGGGAAGAAGAAAATGTTCTAAAATTTATTGTAGTGGTGATTGCACAACTTTTAAAATTATATTTAAATTATTGAACTGAGAATATGTGAATTATATGTCAATAAAACTGTGAAAATTAAAGACAAAAGAGCAACAGCAAAAGTCGCCATCTAAAAAGATGTCAGCTAGTCTGCAAGGAAGGACATGAGCTTACATCAAATGATTTTTTAATAAAATTCATGATTAGAGGAGACAGTGTATTAGTGCTTAAATTCTAAGCAATCGATTTTTGAAAGCCTTTGATTTACAGTGGATACCCAAAGTCAATTTTGACTATCCACATAGATTAGCCTCCACTGAACTATTTCTGACCATTTACCCATAATGTGAACAAATTTGCCATCAGGTGGGATGTGTTTAAAAGTAGATTACCTGAATGTGCCCTTGATAAAAATTTGGGGTACAAAAGCCCAACCGTTATGAGTCATACACTGACTGCCTTGGCCAGAGGACTCTGAACCAATCTTGAAGTGTATCTGTGTGCCATAGTGTATACACTCCAGTCATAATCCTTTCCCTCTTCTGTAGTACTACCTATCGTTGTGATGTAGTAATATTCTTCAGGCATGAATTTCTCTTGTTCTCCATATCCCAGTTAAGGGGCCACATTTTTGGACACCATTATGGTATCATGCTGATAGCTTCCTTTATACAAATGATATATCTTGTTCTTTGTCTTGCTGAAAATGTAATAAGGTGCCTCGATAAGTTTTACTTGAATTTAGAATTTCTTTTCTCCACTAGAGTAAATGACATAGTTGGATAATTAACTACACAAAGTTAACCAAGAAAATGTATGTCAAGGCATTTGAAGTACCATTTACTCAACCTGCCTACATTTCCCTGGTCTCTCCCTCTAATAAAACCAGTCACATTTATAGCATTATGTTTACATTTTAGACATTCTCTTTTTAAGTTGCTTGTTAATTTGTAGATGGCCATCCAGCAGGGATATTGGCCAGTCCCTCCTTGCTCCCTTTTCTATGAGATCAGAACCAAATTCCAGATGGACACTTTTCAACTGGAATTAGTGACAGAAACATGAACCCCATTCATGAGTCACATGAAGAGGAGGGAGGGGACTTCCGGGAAGATAGCAACAGTAACACATACCAGAGGGACTCTGTAGAAATCAGCCCAGGAGATTTGCTGAGAGGGAAATCAACATTGCTAAATCACAGGAGGAGCATCATAAAGGTGTAGGCACAGAACCTCGGGGGTTTGAGGGGCTGGGGGCTTTTGGCTTACCAGAGTGGAGGCTGGCTAGGGTTTGACCTTAGCTCCACCACTGTCTTGACAGGAGCCAGGACCAATTGGAGCTGGCTGGGGGCTTTATCTCAATCCAGTCACAACTTGCTGCTGCCTCAGGGAAGGTATTGAACCTTTCCAGCTCCACGGGATTGGATTGGGGCTCAGCTATGTTGTTACTTTTGTTTCTCATATCTCTATGCCCCCACAGCCTCAGCAGGCCTAGTTTTATTTATTTATTTTCCCTCCTGTCTCTTCCCTGTTCTCTCACACCGCTGCTCTATGCCCCTTAGCCTAGGGCATCATGACTGCCCCCACAGGTGACATTTACCCTGTGCAGTGTAGCCCAAGGCAAAGGAAAGCCCAGCCGACCTCCCCCAGGAGATATCCTGCCTAACTTCTTACATGGGAACTCCTGCCTATGTGACTGGGGGAGCTCCTATTTTTCCTCTGTGGGCACATGTGACAGAGGGAACTTCCCCCCGTTTACCTTAATGCCTCACACAGCCTAAGGCAGCTCGGCAAACACTCTCCAACATTCCAAGATGCTGCAGGAACCTCTGCCCAACCTCCCCAATGATTTACCTGGCAAGGACAATTTCACCCACCATTGATGGTGTTCTGCACCAAAGCAGGCAACCCACCAGCCTTCTGGGGAACTCCCCTTGAGAGTGAAGCCGCAGGAAGATAAAGTGGTAGGCTAATTACATAGTGAAATTAGCTGTAGGAAGTTTGAAGAAGCATTCCTACGAGTCTACCGGAAAAAGCCATTGCTGTTCGACTACCTGGAAAATGGCACCTGGTTCCTCTAAAACAACACAACACAAACAGCAATCAGCCCCAACAACCTCACGAAAAAAAAAAAAAACAGGAGGAAAAAAGCCAGTGGAAGAAGATATCCTGACCCTAACAACTTGCATAGAAGAAGCAGACATTTATCTGCAACAGAAAGACATTTTTAGAATTATGCTTGCAGCCATAAGGGATATGAGGGAAACAATACAGAAAAAGGATGAAATGATAAAGGAAATAAAGTCCATACACCAAAAGTTAATACAAGAGCTTAGGGAGGATATAACAAAACCAGTAGCAGACTCATGGACCTCAAGAATCGACTGGAGGAAGAAGAAAGCCACACAATGACTTGGAGGACAGCCAAGCAGACTTTAACAAATGCGAACAAAAATCTGTTATGATCATCAGAGAAGCTGAAGAAAACCTAAGAGCTATGTCTGATGCTATTAAGTGGAACAACATCAGAATAATTGGACTACTGGAGGAAGACACACCAAAGACGTTATCTGCAACAATAGTGAGAGAACCCTTGGAGGAATATTTCTCAAGCTTACTGAATGAAAACCAAGTAAGCATTCAAGAGGCTGAAAGAACATCAGCTAGATTGAATCTCAAGAAGTCACCAAGGCACATAATCGTTAAATTATCCAACTTTGAGGAAAAGGAGAGAAACATGAAAGCAGGTTGGGAAAAACAAGCAATCACATATAAAGCTTCCCAAATAAGAATATGTTCAGACCTATCAGCAGAAACTATAAAGAAGAAGAGAGAGAGTAACATATTCCAAAAATTGAAGGAAAACAATTCAAACTCATGAATACTCTACCCAGCCAAATTATGAATCAAGATAGATGGAGAAGAGTCTTCTGAGACAAGGAAAATCTCAAAGAATACTTCAGAAGAAACACAGTCCTACAAAAGATCCTTGTCGACCCAGTATGGGCAGAAGAACAACACTCACCAAGCATAAATAAGAGACCGCCACATAGAAATACCCACACAGAGGGCAACAAAGAGAAAACAGACTCCAAGATAGCATTGCCTTAAGGATGGAAAGAAGTCAAGAAGGATAGACATACACACACATATACACAACACACTAATAAGAAATGAAAGTAGGAAAACACCCAACACAATAAGCATAAGATGACATCGCAGACCATGCAGCTGGAGATAATAACCCTGGTTATCAATGGATTGTACTCTGGTGTTAAAAGACTGAAGCTAGCAGACTGGCTGAGAAAACACAACCCATCAATCTGCTGCCTACAGGAGATGCATCTCAAGGCTACAGACAAAAATAGGCTGAGAATCAAAGGCTGGAGAAAGGCATACCAAGCAAACAGCGATTCAAAAACAGCAGGGGTTGCAATCCTAATCTCAGATAAAATTGACCTAAAGTGCAAATCATAAAAAGAAATAAAATATATACCATAGTGAATGAAGGGGGAAGTGCAGAGTGGAGACCCAAAGCCCATTTGTCGGCCACTGGAGATCCCCTCATAGAGGGGTTTAGGAGAGGAGATGGGTCAGTCAGGGTGCGAGGTAGTACCGATGAAGAACACAGCTTTCCCCCAGATCCTGGATGCTTCCTCCCCCCAACTACCATGATCCGAATTCTACCTTGCAGGGCTGGATAGGGCAGAGGTTGTACACTGGTGCATATGGGAGTTGGAGGCACAGGGAATCCAGGGTGGATGATACCTTCAGGACCAGGGGTGTGAGGGGCAATACTGGGAAAGTGGAGGGTGAGTGGGTTGGAAAGGGGGAACCAATTACAAGGATCCACATGTAACCTCCTCCTTGAGAGATGGACGGCAGAGAAGGGGGGAAGGGAGACTCCACATAGGGGAAGATATGACAAAATAACAATCTATAGATTATCAAGGGTTCATGAGGGAGGGGGGAGCAGGGAGGGAGGGGGAAAAAAAAGGACCTGATGCAAAGGGCTTAAGTGGAGAGCAAATGCTTTGAAGATGATGAGGGCAAAGAATGTACGGATGTGCTTTATATAATTGATGTATGTATATGTATGGATTGTGATAAGAGTTGTATGAGCCCCTAATAAAATGTAAAAAAAAGAGAGATAAGGAGGGACACTATCTAATGCTCAAGGGAACGGTAGATGAAGAACCACTAAGCATTAGAAACATATATTCCCCAAGTGAGAAATTCTTGGAATACATCAAACAAACTCTCCAAAAGATGAAAAAAGAAATCACAGCCTCAACAATTATAGTGGGTAAATTCAATACACCACTCTCTGAGAATTATAGATGACAGGTAAAGAAACTCAACAAGGAGGCTGGAGATCTAAACACTACAATTAGACAATTTGACCTAATAGATATTTCCAGAACTTTTCATGCAAATACAAAAAAAAACAAACATTCACATTCTTTTCACGCCCACATGGCACATATTTAAAAATAGACCATATCCTGGGGCATAAGGTGAATCTACTTAAATTTAAGGACATTAATATCATACACACCTCTCTCTCTGACCACTGTACCATAAGACTGGAAATCAACAAAAGGAAGATGAAGAAAACAAGAGAAAACAATTGGAGGATGAATAACTCTCTATTGAAAAAGGAGTACTACTAGCACAGATCAGAGATGAAATTAGGAAATTTCAAGAAACCAAGGAGAATTAGAACACAATGTATCAAAACTTATGAGACACAGCAAAGGCAGTATCAGAGGAAGTTTCATAGCAATACATGCACACCTGAAAAAGGAAAAGAGATTCATGATTGACATGCTGGCACAAAATTTACAACTAGAGCAGAATCAGCAGGACAACCCTACTAATAGCAAAAGAAAAGAAATAATAAAATTAGGGCTGAGATTCATGAGAGGGAAAATTTTAAAACTATGGAAAAAAATAATGCTGCTAAAAGTTGGTTCTTTGAAAAGATAACCAGAATTGACAGACCGCTGGCAAACCTAACCAAAGAAAGGAGGGAACAAATTTCAATAGCAAGAATAAGGGATGAAAGAGCGGACATTACCACAGACCCTAGTGAAATCAAAAGGATGATTACACAGTACTACGAAGGATTTGACTCCAATGCACTCAACAACTTGGAAGACATGGACAAATTCTTGGAAAAACAATCCCTCCCTAGACTATCCCCAAAGGATGTCAAGAATTTGAACAGACCCATAGCAATAGAAGAAATAGACAAGGTTATCAAGGGACTACCAACAAAAAAATCCCCTAGACCAGATGGCTTCACTGGAGAATTCTACCAAGCATTTAGGGATGAACTAACACCAATCCTACACAAACTCTTCCAGAACATATAAAAAGATGACAAACTCCTGAACTCCTTCTATGAAGCTAGTATATCTCTGATACCAAAACCTGGCAAGGATCCCACAAGAATCGAGAACTACAGACCAATATCCCTAATGAACATTGATGCAAAAATCCTTAACAAAATATTGGCCAATAGAATACAAAAGTAAATAAAACAAATAATTCACCATGACCAAGTGGGATTCATACCAGGGATGCAAGGATGGTTCAACATATGAAAGACCATTACTATCATTTACCACATTGACATGAAAAATTATAAGAACCACATGATAATATTGATAGAGAAAAAGCATTTGACAACATCCAACACCAATTCCTGTTTAAGACGCTTCAGAAGATAGTAATGGAAAGAAAATTTGTCAAGAAAATGCAAACCATATATGAAAAAACAACAGCCAATGTGGTAGTCAATGAAGAAAAGACTAACACAATCCCACTGAAAAAGGGGACCAGACAAGGATGCCCCTTGTCCCCACTCTTATTTAACATCGTACTGGAGGTTTTAGCTAAAAGCATAAAGCAAAGAAAAGACTTCAAAGGTATTCATCTGGGAAAGGAAGAGGTGAAACTATAGTTATTTGCAGATGACATATTTTTATATATGGAAAATCCCAAAAACTTCTCAAGGGGAATACTGGAAGCAATAGAGGAGTTTGGCAGAGTGGCAGGACACAAGATCAACAAACAGAAGTCCATCGGACTGCTATACACATCGGATAAGACCACAGAAGAGGAGATCAAAAAGATGGTACCCTTCCTTCACAATAGCCAAACACAAATTGAAATATCTAGGGATATACCTGACTAAAAGAACAAAAGATCTATATGAGGAAAACTGTAGAACACTATTACAAGAAACCAAGAGTGACCTCAACAAATGGAAGAATATCCCATGCTTGTGAATTGGAAGACACAATATAGTAAATATGTCAGTTCTGCCCAAGGCATTATATAATTTTAATGCAATCCCGACACAATTACCCTCATCTTTCTTCAAAGAAAGGGAAAAACTGATTACCAACTTCATATGGAGAGGGAAGAAGCCCAGAATTAGCACAGAACTCCTCAAGAAGAACACAGTGGGAGGGCTGGTTTTACCTGACTTTAGCACATATTATATAGCCACAGTTGTAAAAAACGCATGGTATTGGTACAATGAGAGATACGCAGACCAATGGAAAAGAACCGAATACCCAGAAATTTAATCATGAGCATACAAACAACTTATCTTTGACAAGGGCACAAAAAATATCAAATGGGAAGCAGATGCCCTCATCAACAAGTGTGCTGGGGAAAATAGAGATCTACCTGCAGAAAAATGAAGCAAGACCTTTATCTCACTCCATGCACAAGAATAAACTCAAGGTGGATCACAGACCTTTAAGTAAAACCGCAAACTATTAGGGTTATCAATGATGGAATTAGATCCAACCTGAGAACCTTGGCACAGGGAATACATAGGCTATCAGAAATAGGGAAGGATACAAACACAGAGAAGGCACAAATTGACAACTGGGATATATTGAAGATAAAATACCTGTATACATTGAAAGAATTCACCTAGAGAGTAATAAGAGCGTCCACAGACTGGGAAAACATATTTAGCTATGACACATCAGACAAAAGCCTTATTACTAAAATCTACAATACTCAGCTAGCTTCCAAAAAGAAAAGAAAAAAAAAAACAATTGCCCACTGAGGAGGTAGGGAAAGGTCCTGGACAGAAGTTTCGCAGCGGCAGAAATCCGAATGGCCAACAAACATATAAGAAAATGTTCCTGATCATTAATGATAAGAGAAATGCAAATTACCATAACAGTGCGATATTACCTAACATCCTCACAGATAGCCTGGTTAATAAAATCAGAATGTAGCAAGTGTTGGAAGGGCTGTGGTGAGATATGAACTCTCATCCACTGCTGGTGGACCTGTAGGTATGTACAGCCACTATGGAAATAGATCTGGTGATATCTAAAACAGATGAAAATTGAGCTAACATACAACCCAGCAATCCCCCAACTGGGCATATGCCCAGAAGAAGCTGGAAACAAATCATGACCAGACATCTGTGCTCCAATGTTCATCGTGGCACAGTTCGCAGTTGCAAGAATGGATTAAAAAACTGTGGTACATACATGTAATGGAGTACTACACATCGCTAAAAACAGTGATGAACGTATGAAGCACATTGCCACATGGGAAGAACTGGAGGAAATCATGCTAAGCAAAGTAAGCCAAGCACAAAAGAACAAGTACAACATGAGTCTGCTGATGTAAGCTTTAAATAAAAATGCAAAATGGGCATAGGGGAAAAGCTACTGTATACAAACATTCCTGGGGTGAGGACTAGATAGTATGGCAGGGGGAAGGCCAAATCCAAGGATACATATGGTAGCAACTAAAAAGGAGGGTGGGAAAGGGAAAAACAAAAGAAATGGGTAGCAGGGGAACAGGGCACTAAACTACCCGAGGGGTAGTTATTGTTTATATCTCCACAGGGAAAGAGGGAGCAGACTTCAACTTGGTGCTCCCAGATGTGAATGCAATATGCAGGCATGGAGTAGGGAACCAGTGGAGAGGTCTGAGGGGTCAGCCCCAATTCCAACTATGTGGACACTTCCCCCTCTCCCCAGAAGAATTCATTTCAGAGATATCACAGAAGCTGCAGCGCAGAGAGAGGAACAAGTCAGATCAGAGCACATGGGAGCAGATGAAGTGGAAGGAAGAGAGAGTGGCTGGCACACATCCTGGCCCACCAAGCCTTGATGATGAGATTCCCGCTCAGAGCAGCCAATCCACAGAGAAGACCATATGGCTGGCCTCACTATGAGATATGACATCCCTCACTGACCCATAGCCCTACAGGGGACAACACTGGAGACACAGTGTGGGAATTGCACCCAATTTGATCCCACCACACTGAGGCAAAACACTAAGGGTGTGCAACAGAACAGCAAAGGGAACAGAGCAACAGAGTCCCCAGAGAATAACAAAAGTAGACTTTGGGGCCAGGGCTTGGAACCCCATCAGACTGGACTGGAAAGCACTCCTAAAGGCCAACAAACAGTCTTTGAACTAACTACAAGTTTTTCTTTTTTGTTGTTGTTGTGGGTTTTTTTGTCATTGGCTTTTTGTTATTGTTCTTCTTCTTTTGTTGCTTGGTTTTTCTCTGTCTTGTCTTTGTGCATGTTATTAGCTCTGCAAATTTGTCTAAATAGATAGGCTGGATGAACAATCTGGAGGAGAAAACAATGGGACCAACAATTCCGGGGGGACATGGGAGAGGGGGGGGGGAAGGAAGTGGTGTTAACAAACCCAGGGACAAGGGAACAACAAGTGATCCAAATTGGTGGTGAGGAGGGTGTAGGAGGTCTGGTAGGGTGATCAAGGGTAATGTAACCAAGAGGAATGACTGAAACCCAAATGAAGGCTGACCATAATAGTGGGACAAGAGAAAAATAAAAGGAAATAGAGGAAAGAACTAGGAGGCAAAGGCACTTATAGAGGTCTAAATAATGGCATGTACATATGTAAATATATTTATATGTGAGGATGGGGAAAAATATCTATGTGCATATATTTATAGGTTTAGTGTTAAAGTAGCAGATGGACATTGGGCCTCCACTCAAGTATTCCCTCAATGCAAGAATACTTTGTTCTATTAAACTGGCATTCCATGATGCTCTCCTTCCTGACACAATCACTGAAGACAAAGTGGTTGCATAAGTAAATATGGTGAAGAAAGCTAATGGAGCCCGGATATCAAAAGATTTAGTGTCTAGGGTCTTAAAGACTTGAAGATAAATAAGTGGCCATCTAGCCAAGAAGCAACAAAGCCCACATGGAAGAAGCACACCAGCCTGTGTGATCACGAGGTGGTGAAGGATCAGTTATCAGGCATCAAAGAACAAAAAATCATATCATTGTGTGCTGACCTCCATGATATGATCACTGAAGACAAATGGGTGCATAAGCAAATGCGATGAAGAAAGCTGATGGTGCCCTGCTATCAAAAGATATAGAGTCTGGGGTCTTAAAGGCTTGAAGGTAAACCAGTGGCCATCTAGCTGAGAAACAACAAAGCCCATATGGATGAAGCACACCAGCCTGTGTGCTCACGAGTTGTCGAAGGGATGAGGTATCAGGCATCATCAGAACAAAAAATAATATCATTGTGAGTGAGGGGGAAAGTGGAGTGGGGCCCCAAAGCCCATCTCTTTGCAACTGGACATCCCCTTACAGAAGGGTCATGGGGAGGAGACGAGCCAGCCAGTGTGCAGTATAACAACGATGAAACATACAACTTTCCTCTAGTTCTTAAATGCTTCATCTCCCTCCACTATCATGATCCCAATTCTACCTTACGAATATGACTAGACCAGAGGATGCACACTGGTACAGATAGGAGATGCAAACACAGGGAATCTAGGACAGATGATCCCTTCGGGACCAGTGGTGAGAGTGGCGATACCTGGAGGGTGGAGGGAGTGTGGGGTAGAAAGGGGGAACCGATTACAGGGATCTACATATAACACCCTTCCTGGGGAATGGACAACAGAAAAGTGGGTGAAGGGAGACGTCAGACAGTATAAGACATGACAACCAAAAAAAAGAAGAAGAAGAAAAGAGGAGGGAATGAAACCACCCCCAACATACTTAGCTTCGTGTAATGCAATTGGGTCTTCAGCTTGCTAGAGAAACCTACCTTTGAAAATGACGTGTTGTCACAGGGTGCTGTAATATATATCTCTTTTCTGTTGCCCATAATTAACCTGTACTTTCCTTCCTGATAACCTGTCTCTTTTGAACTCTTCTCCTCCGGGTAAAATATACCATCACTGTGAGTGAGCATTGGTTATGATCAGAAATGCCCCCCACACCAAATATGAACATAGAGTTAACATTTTTAGAGCATCCTGAAACAAAAGTGCTTTGGTCAAAGCACCAAAATCACCAGAAAGACACCACCAGACTGACTAATAAGCCATTTAGAGAGAGATATCCTGTCAGGAGTCATAACCCTGACCTATCACATATTCATGTCCATTTCCGTGAAATATGCTGCATATGCATACCCCACCCCAGTTTACTTCCCAGTGTACATGTATAAAACTACAAGCCCCCTTTTCAGGAGTTAGCCTGCTTGACTCTAGTTCTGACTTGCTCTTTGCTTAACCTATCAAAGTATAGCTCTTGTCTTTCACTCTGCATTCCTTCTGTCTTTGTTCCTCACCCAAGCTGAGCGAGATCTGGGTTGGTAACATGTTGGTAACAGAAGATCATGCTATCTTCTGTGTGCTCTGGCTTGATACTCAGGCTATCGCATCAGTTCTAACTCATGCAACCCCAGGTGACGCACAGTAGGACAGCTATAAATTTTATTTTCAAGGCTTTAACTTTGCAAAGAATAATTTTATTATTTTATATGTCATATATCACACCATTGATTTGTTCAATCACACTAAGGAAAGTTGTGCACTCATCACCACAATTTTAGAACATTTTCTTCTAATACTCATTGTTGCTACCTCCTCATTTCCCCATCCTCCACTGCCATGCCTCTAGCTCATCTCTAGAGAGTTTCCTATCTCTAGAGAGTTACCTATCTATCCTGGATTTCATGTACAGAAAATCATAAAAATCACAAATAGCAAGCAAATGAACAAATAAAAACCAGCAGCAATGATTAGACAAAGTCTAGAAACACCTCAATTGAAAAGAAAGCAGAAAATATTAAAAGCTGAAACAACCTTCAAATGGGTCAAAATGGAAATCAAGTGATAAGGTATTGCATTTTAACCTAACTACATCTGTCATAATCGGCTTCATGTGCTCTTGGTCTGACCGCGAGGGTATACACATCCCTGGCCTATGTAAGAGGGAATTCACCGGAGGCCTAATCTATGTGAGGACCCTGCACATGGATTTTGGGCTTCCACTGTCATTCATAACCTTTTGCAAACCAGGTATTCACAATTTAAGCTCTGATACAATTCCCTCCTTTGGATACGCATTTTATTATTTATAATCCTTGGATCATAAATAATGATCTGGTATGCATCTTTTATGTGGACTTAGTTGATGTCTCATTCGGATAGCTATTTGTTTGAAGACAAGCCTTTAAGACCTCAGGTGCTATTCTTTCTGAAACCATCTGATTTCTTTACGACATTTTACAGAAGCACCCATATCTTCAGTGATCTCTTTATGAGCACGAGAACTGAGCAAGGCCATGTCATAAGAACTAATTGTTCTTGGGTTGGGGCTATAATTAAGTGTGAGTGGCAAATTCATTCATGTGTAATACATACATATATATCACTTTAGCAACATCATTATCATTGTCTGATAGAAGGTCTTATAAATCCTTCCCATGGGGCACAAGATAATTCTAAAATCCGATCTCCAGGCCTATCTTCTGAGTTACCTCTGCAAAGTTCAAATCACCAACCTTTAAGCTAAGAGTCGAATTTTTAACTGCTGTGCCACCACATATTCCTACATGCCTTAAAATCTTCTTAGGATCAAAGTGTCTCAGCACGTCACCACCGAAGTCACTAGCAAGTCACGATTTCCCTCCTTTCATAACTTTCATCTTCAGGGGACCTTTCTCCATCCACTCAATGTCAGTTCTTTTAAATAATTTTATATTTCTTACTTTAAAACTGCTCCTACTCTAAGATAAATATCTTAAAAGATATGCAAAGTTAACTCTTTCTACTCTGCTACTGCTTACTCCAGAAGCCTTCCTGGACTTACATACCACTTCTATTTTCCTCAACTTTACCTTACATGACAGCATGATTCAGCAACTTCTCCTTACTTGCATTCATTCAGTCAACAACTAGTGATTTATCTTAGCTATCTAGTGCTGCCACAGTGGTGATAACAGTTATCTAGAAATGCCAGAGTTATCTAAAAATACTACAGTGAGTGACTTTAGCAAACAGAAATTATTTTCTCACAGCCTAGAAAACTAGAGGTCCAGATTCAGGGTGATTGCCCTCTTAGAAAGCTTTCTCTCTGTGTTGGCACAGGAGGAAGTTCTGTATCTCTTCAACTCCTGCTCCCCATGCGCCTTAGCATCTATCTTACTCCATCTCTGTCCACTTGCTTGTTTGTTTAATTTTTGTATTTCAAAATAGATTACCTCAAATTATGTCTTAAACTAACTGGGCCTCACTTACATAACAAAGTATAAGGTTTCTCAAATGGGATTGCAAAGGTATGGAGGTTAGGATATCAAGCGCATATTGAGGGATGGATATAATTCAATCCATAACATTCCATCCATTGGCCTCCTCAAATCCATGTTTTTGCCACACCCAAAATATATCGACTCCATCACATCATCCCAAAGATTTTAAAAATCAACTCCAAGTTCCAAACCTCATTTTTGTAATAATACAAACCAAATATAGGTGACACTTTAAGTGTATTCCATCCTATGGAAAAATTCCTCTTTTTCTGTCAACCTGTCTAATCTAGTCTACAGATTATCTGTGCTGAAGCACCATCCTGGAACAGGCACAAGGTAGATCTTTTTTTCCTCCTTGGTAGAAGGAAAGAAAGGAAAAGATGCCAAGCAGAACAATGTGCAGTAACTCTGAAGACTTGCAAGTCAACCTCTCTTCTCTGAAGCAATGGGGCACTGGCCCTGCCCTCCAGACTCTGGGTAGTGGTTACACTCTGAATCTTAGAAGAGGCTTTCTGGTCCTAGGCTTCAATCCCACCTTGCAGACCCTCTGGGATGGCAATTCCACTGTTTCTCTTAAATTGATCATTCTCCCAGCCCCTCAGCCCTGTTCTCCTGCCCCTTGGGCATGGCAGCCTCAGGTCCTGAACTGTGGGTAGCAGTCTTTTTGTGACCTCACACTCTGCTCGGTAAGTCATAAGATCCGTCAGTCACAGGCTTAATCTCTTTAACAAAATACGGTAGCAATTTCTAGGGCGTGTGTCCTTGGTTTGGATGACAGTGGTTTCTGCATCTTTCCGTTCTGTTTTCAGTTGGCACTGTTAATTTTTAAGTCTCTTTCCTCTTGCATTTTATCATAGGCAGCAAGGAGAAACCATGTGGCCCTTTTAAGATCTTGCTTAGAAATATCATCATCCAAACAGCCAACTTCATTACAAATAAGTCCTGGGGTGGAAGACTTAGAAGGGGGCTTCAAAACTTTGGGGGAAAGATCAATTACCTTTTTATTGCATTCTTCCATGAAGTTTTTGAAGTCCTTTCGTATTACCACTACTCTAGGAGTACTGCCTTCAGACAGATGTGAGCTGGTTGCTCGCTTCAGAAATTGTCTCAGATGAAAAGAGTTACCTTGGCCAAGGCCAAGTCCCATTCTCCTAGTGGCTTCTATCCAAAGACTGGCATTGAGTGTACAAGGACGCATTTTTCTCATCTTAACTTCCCAGAGTTGAAGGCTTCTCTCTACTGAGACAACCTCAAAGTCGGATGCTTTCTTTCCTTTCCTCCCTCAAGCACTGGCTGTAAGATAATTGTATCCTTTCTCCTGGGTGTGGAACCCATCTTCAACCCCACTCCCAAATCATTCACCCTGCAATACACGTAATGAATCAGAGAAAGTTCCCACCAGTGAATAAACAGGGATTAGTGGGGGAAAAGGAAGAAAAAAATATATACACCTAGCCTGATCATAGCTTTCCACCTTTATTTTGGGGGGTGGGGTGCAGGGGGCAGGTGGGGGCTGGGTCTGGGGGATGAAAAAGTGTGTGGAACTATATGTTAAATAAATTGTGAACAAATTAATTCAGCAAGATAATTATACTAATCTAGCCATGCTGGGTAAATCCAATAAATTCTAACTTGAATAAAGAGAAATAAGCATTTGTGGAGAAACTATTACATTTGAAGCAGTTTACCCACTTCTTTTTGAGCAGTATTAATAGTTACTTCAGAATGATATCATTCTCAATGAGTTAAAAATCATTTTGAAATATCATTCCATAAATAAATAAGCCAGAAACACTAGGATTTAGAATACTTAAGGAGGGTTAATGGAAGCCCGTTTGAGTTCCTTAAAGAGATAAATTTAGTACTATTTTTCCTTTCCCTGTGACTCTCAATTAATTTTTAAAAAGAATTATATCTACTGGATACAGTAGAAAGCTTGTCACTGAGTTTGCCTTTCAAAGTCATGCAGGACCCCTGCCAACTCTTCCTCAAATGTAGACAAAAGAGTCCCTTTATGCTCTTCGCTGTTTATACACACAACCCACAGCCACGGAATTGATTCTGAATCATAACAACTCTATATGGTGTTTCTGAGAGTATAGATCTCTAGAAGAACAGATAGCTTCATGTTCTCCCAAGGAGTGGCTGATGGCTTTGAACCATGGATTTCATCGTGAGCAGTCCAATGATTACCAAGCAGTTCCACCAGGGAACCTCTATACACTCAGTCAACATTCACAACCAAGCATTATCTCTTTCTGCTGTTGGCAGAAACTTAATTCGCTAAGTAAATATTAAA